>NW_025999594.1:0-85675 GCF_019419815.1 Pyrus x bretschneideri | reverse complement strand
GTTGCATGAACTGTCAGTATTGTGTAGAGGATTTTATTGAAGTTTAGTAACCGTTGGCAGCTGCAATTCTATTCAACGTCTTAGATTCTCCAAGTAACTATTATGACCGTGTTTTTAATTGTTTATGGAAAAAAAAAATAATCTAATAGAAAATAAGTTTTTTTGAACTTTTCGTTAGTTTTTCTTAGAAAGAGAGTTTTAACAAAACACTTCCGGTGCTGTTCACTTTTAACGAAAAATCACATTTTTACCTTTCCTTGGTACTATTCACTACATCTTTATTTGTCATTTTTCATTAAAACTAAAGTTTTTTTAGAGTTTTCGTTAGTTTTTTTTTTAAAATAATGAGACTGAAGAGTAATTTATATTTCGAGGTATGAAGGTGCACTATGAGCAATTGAAGTTTCGCCACTGATTTCTAAAATCACCTAAAATGTGTAGGGTAGAAAATGCAGTTAGCCTTTTTTATTGTGTAAATAGATAATTCAGCTACTTAATACTACAGTCTAATGATATTTCTGTTCACTTGTAAGTGAGAGATTTTTTGTTCGATTCTCACCAAAGACGAATTTGAACCACATTATTACTGTCCATTGTGAGGATAAGCATATCTCTTCTCTCTTAGTGTAGACAATATTGTTTGGTATAAAAAAAATAGTAATTTACCACAAAAAATATCATACATACTCCGTTAATAAGTGTCAAATTAATACTTAGTTAATATACCAATATAAAATCTGACATTGTGTTATTTATAATCATCAGCCCTTATAGCTCAGTGGTAGAGCGTCAGTCTTGTAAACTGAAGGTCCGCAGTTCGATCCTGCGTGAGGGCACTTTTTTAAACTACCCCTTCGCGCGAATTTCAAATCACGTTTTCCTTTTTGTCCAAACCTTTTAACTCTTAAGATTTAATTTGTAATTTTGACACAAAAAAAAATTGAATTTGTAATTTAACATAACGTTAAATGTTAAAACAATTCAAAAGCTCCATGATAATCATTTAAATTGCTTGCAGAAGTTGTAGGGCTGCTCTTCAACACAGAAATCCAGTTTCTAGATGACCAAAGAGCAGTAGCAATGACAAACATGAGCAAACAGAAAATTGCTAGTCTATAACTAAAAGATATAAATAAATACATTGACTTGATATTAGCTCATACATTAACTTGATATTAGCTCAATCAGTTAAGATCGTTACCTCTTTGTACCAAATTGTTAGAACTGGATAAACAAAAGAACTGATTGTCCAAAAATACAAAATGTCAGTCATAATAAAAATAGTCCAGAAAA
The DNA here is from genome assembly GCF_019419815.1 of Pyrus x bretschneideri. Classification (NCBI taxonomy): domain Eukaryota; kingdom Viridiplantae; phylum Streptophyta; class Magnoliopsida; order Rosales; family Rosaceae; genus Pyrus; species Pyrus x bretschneideri. The sequence goes on along the minus strand of NW_025999594.1, from coordinate 84,382 downwards.
GTGGCAGTCATCCTCCAATAAACTAAATGCAAACCTGCCAACATTAATCAAATCAAAGATTTTGATCATCTTATTACTTTCTGCTTGGCAAGTTCTAAAAATTGTGCTGCAAGAATAACTTTTCTTGAGGTGATGCAAGTCCAATCTCTTCTTCCAAGCTACTCAAACGATTACCACCACTCCCACTATTGCCTAAAGTTCTAGCTTCTGTTGTCTTCCCGTCAGCATCAGCAGCATCTGGGACTGTGGACTTCCTCCTTTGGGAAGAAGCAACACTTGGACATGTGATCCATTAAGGAGCTTGGAATTCATACCGTTGTGCATCTTCCGATTCTACCACATCATAGTCCACTGACCTGTTTTAAGATCTCTGGGATGACTTGTTGTGCATTCTGCTACTTCCCAATACCACCTCGGTTGCAAAATAGGTTGCTCGTTACACGGGCTACCGATCAACATCGCAAGAGCTCGTTCTACTGCTGTCGTCACTTTGTCCATTGTTGACGTCTCCTTCTGTGAAGAAATGCAGAGTTTGAGTTTCTTCTTGTTATTGATCGAATTAGGGTTACGATATTATATAGGGTCACCTATCAATTCGGATCCTACACTAAAGCCTATAAACAAGGCAGTCAAATACAAAACAAGTAAGTGAATAACTAATTAACTATTTACAATATTTACTTAATCAATCTAAGTTTCATTCCTTAACACTCCCCCTCAAGTTGGAGTGTATGTTAATGACACCCAACTTGCTGAGTAGTGTTCCAAACTATGTTGAACTCAATGGCTTGGTAAAGATGTCAGCCGGTTGATCAGATGTTCATATGTAGGCTGTACGAACCATTCCTCCTTTAATCTTCTCTCTTACCAGATGACAATCAATTTCTATATGTTTTGTCCGTTCATGAAACACCGGATTCGAAGCAATATACATGGCTGCTTGATTGTCACAAAACAATGTGACTGGTTGTGGATGACTCACATTCAAATCCTTTAAAATGTTCTTCAACCAAGTAATCTCACAACATGTAGTGGCCATGGAACGGTATTCGGCCTCTGCACTGGAGCAAGATACAGTGGTTTGTTTCTTTGTTTTCCAAGAAATCGGTGCTTGACCAAGCTGAATGCAGTAATCAGTTATTGACCTCCTTGTATCTTTGCATCTAGCCCAGTTAGCATCACAAAATGCCTTTAATTGTAATGATCCTGTGGAAGGTAGAAAAATACCTTGTCCCGGTGCACTTTTGATATATTTGAGAACCTTGTGTGCTTCTTCAAGATGTGGTTGTTGAGGCTTTTCCATGAATTGACTCAACATGTGGATGGCATAGGCTAGGTCCGGCCTCGTTATGGTCAAGTAGATTAATCTACCGACAAGCCTTCTGTATGGTGATGCATCAATCAGCAGCTTTCCTTCTGTCTCCGTGAGAGAAATGTTCTGTTATATGGGAAATCTTGAAGATTTGGCACCCAAAAACCCCGCATCATCTAATATATCCAACGCATACTTCTGTTGACACAAAGTTATGTCATGTTTGGACCGCGCAACCTCTATCCCCAAGAAATATTTAAGTTGGCCCAAGTCTTTCAATTTGAATTGTTGTGAGAGAAACCGCTTTGTATCTTCAATTTCTTGCAAATTATTTCCTGCCAGTATTACATCATCAACATAGACTAGCAAAGCGATGAAGTTACCTTGACGACTTCGGACGAATAGTGAGTAATCAAACCATGATTGGTGAAATCCGACAGCCTTGAGAGCATTGGAGAGTTTAAGAAACCATTGCCTCGAAGCTTGTTTTAAGCCATATAAGGATTTATGTAACTTGCATACACGAGTCTCCCCCTTTCGGCCGAAACCAGAAGGCAAGTGCATGTAAACTTCCTCGTCGAGGTCACCATGTAAAAAGGCATTGTTGACGTCAAGTTGGTGCAAGTGCCATCCATGGATAGTAGCCACACTAAGTAGGATATGAACAGTGGTCAATTTGGCAACAGGAGCAAATGTTTCTTGGTAATCAACACCTTCAATTTGACTATAGCCCTTCGCAACTAACCGTGCTTTGTACCGCTCGATAGTCCCATCAGGTTTCAGTTTGACCTTATACATCCATTTACAACCAATGGGTCGTTTATGGTGTGGCAAACGAACGAGGGACCAAGTGTTGTTGGCCTGAAGAGCCTTAATTTCGTGCTTCATGGCAGCACGCCAATTTGGATTTTGGACAGCCTGTAAAAATGTGGTAGGTTCTTGGATGGCTGTGACGTTAGTGAAAAAAGCTTTATGGGTTGGAGATATGCGGTGGTAAGATAAGTAGTGAGAGAAAGGGTGAGAGGTACCTGAGGACTTGACCACGTTCGTGGAAGAGGAAGGATCAGGTCTTGACTGGAGAGAAGTCTCGACATGAAAATCCTGCAAAAAGGGGGAAATTTTGGTGGGGTGTGTACCTCGACATGGTGCCGATAGTGCTGAAGGAAAATTTGTGAAAAACAAGTTCATTTGAGCAACATCAACAACATGCAATTAACAATTAAAAGGCGGAATCATGTTTATATGCACTCAAAAACAAAACTTAACCCATGAACTTCAAAGCCTAGTAGATAGGTGAACCAAGACTCAACTCAAAACAAAGTGAGTTGAGAAATCAATACCTTTGTAGATTCCTCTTTGCATAAGCAAAGGCTAATCACCCAAAGAGAGGGCCTTCATTCCTTGCATCTTAGATCCATGGATTTGGATGGATGAAAAGGTTTCTCCAAGTTCCCAAAATTGAGAACCTCTAAGTCTCTACACCAAGGCATATTGTAGAAGAAATGAGTGACCTAGAGGAAGTAAGATTGCTAGCTATTTTCCTCTAGGGTGGCCGGCCTCTTTGAGAGCAAAGAGAGGTTTGTGTTCTCATCTTTTCTCCTAAGAAAACCCTTAGGATCAAATGGCTATAAAGTTGTCTTTATACCACCTCACAATGGAGGGGCAAACTTGCAATTAAGCCAAGTTCACTACCCTCCTCTAAATGGCCGGCCTAAGGGGATTTATTGGGCTATTTGGGCCTTTGTGAATCATTATTCATTAAGTTGTCATACAACTTAAGTCAATGGACTTGACGTTCGAAGCCCATTGGGCCTTAAGGTCCAAAACTATCCCGAGGTCTTTAACGAACTTATTCGTTTGATTAATTAACATATTAATTAATCCTTGCCATAAATAATTAAACCATTTAATTATTCTTACTCATCTCCGTTGAATCTTCAATCTCTACCTTACACGGTGTACGATCCATTAGGTTCCTTTTAGCGAGGCAGTGGACGATTCAAACTCTTTCAAATCGATTGTGAATTGAAACTTACTTTCAATTCTCCCGTTAGTGATAATACACTTTTAGGGCTTCCACAAACCATGGTTGACGCCTAGCAGCATGTCATGGTTACCCAAGCTAATCAGAAGAGGTGGAGAACCTATTCAGTTTTAGGATTACAAATGCAATACGGTCTTTCTCTAATACAATACTCTTGACCACATTGTTTGGTTTGATAGTTTATTCATGTCTACTATCCAATGTGAGTCTTGTGCTTATATGATTACCTTGAATGTGATCTGGAACGCATTCCAACATCTCATTCATACTCTGGCCAGAGATTCTAAATCATATCATAGAGTATTCTCCCTCAAACAGTTTGAAGGTTAGAGATCCCTTGTTGCGCATTCACTTGCCTCCATGGCTAAGTGGCTTAACCCCGACGATGCCGTAGACACCCTGATAGAGTGACTTTGACATAATCAAAGATTAAGGACCTAACCACAAGACAACTGTGATGCCTCAGGTCAAAAGACTAATTTGCATTATCCCAACCATGAGTTCTCATGTGACATGAATATGAGAACTCCTCGGTGATCGTGTTCAGTGAACTCATTCTGTATTGAGCACCTACATGCTTGTCTTGGTGTCACTCACACCAATGACTCGAGACTAGTCACTCTCCCTGAGAGAAGACACAGCACGTACTGATTTTAACGGACTGTCAATGCCCAATTGGCAATCCTATGATCAGGAACGTTTAGGATGTGTCTACGAAAGAATGGTCTCATGAATCTAACTTTTTTAGATCGCATTCTCCCAATCACATATTCCTTGGACTTATCGTTTAAGCATATAACATTTATATGAGACGGCTCAAACAATAATGTTTGCCCTTAATATTAAACTAGATTAGTTTAACATGTGAAATGTCCATAAAGTATCATCATATGATTGGTTTTAGGGCACATTTCCAACAAGTGCAACAACCACGGGGCAGTCTGGGGTGGGGTTTGGAGGTGATGCGGCTGATGACTATGAGGTTGTGATGTTGTTGTCGAGAGAGTTAGATGAAGATGGCATATGATTTGAAGTTGAGGGGGTGGGAAGTGGTGTAGCGGTAGAAGGTAAATGGTGCATGGGAAGTGAGGTATCGGTGGAAGTTGGATGTTGCGTGGGAGCAAAGTGGGATTCGGTTGGACATGCATGGGATGGCAAGATAAGAGACATGTCAAAAGAGGAGGAGGGAGGTGCAACATCCATGTCAAAGTGTGATAGTGAAGAAGTGAGATTGGGCAAGGAACTAGGGGCAGCGGAAATATCTGAGGTGTGGTAGGGAAAATGGTCTTCAAAGAATGTTACATCCTGTGACATAAAAACCTTTTGAAGTGTGATATCAAACAGCCTATAACCCTTTTGACCATAAGGATGACCAAGAAAGATACAACGACATGCACGAGGGTCAAATTTTGAAGGTTTTTGTGCATGGGTGGACGCAAAACACAAACAGCCAAAAACACATAGGTGTGTGTAAGTTGGTTCCTTGTGAAACAATTTTTGATATGGTGTTTGCCCATGAAGGAGAGGTGTGGGTGTGTGATTGATGAGATAGGCCGAAGTAAGGATGGCATTCCCCTAAAACCGTTTAGGAAGATTGGCTTGAAATAGTAGGGCTCGAGCAACATTGAACAAGTGTCGATGCTTGCGTTCAGCAACACCATTTTGTTGTGGTGTGTTGACACAACTAGTTTGGTGAAGGATACCTTTGAGAGTATAAAATGTGTCAAGTTTGAACTCAGGACGATTGTCACTTCGAATCATTTTGACCTTAGTGTTGAATTGATTTTCTACCATGTGAATGAACTGAAGAAAGAGATGTTTGGTATCAAATTTGTGTTTCATCAAATAAACCATGTGCACTAGTATGATCATCTACAATGGTGAGAAAATATTTGGCACCTGAAATGGACGCAACTTGATAACCACCCCAAATATTAACATGTATTAATTCAAAACATGACTTAGTAGATATATAACTCAATGAAAATGAGGATCTTGTTTGTTTGGCCAATGGACAAATAAAACATTTATTTGAATCACAAGATTTATTGTGCAACAAGGGAAATAACATGGACACTTTGTGTGATGGATGCCCAAGGCGTTGGTGCCAAAATGTAGAAGATAGGGTTGTAACGGTGTTGCATGTTCCTTTCTTTGGTGGGTCGAGATAACAGAGTTCCTCCTGTTCAATTCCCGTCCCAATCATCTTCCCCGAGCGTAGGTCCTATATGACACAAAATTGATTTAGAAAAATGGTGATGTATAAAGAATCATAGGCTAGATTGCTAATGGATATTAAGTTTAATTTAAAAAATGGTACACATAAAACATTGTCAAGGATGAGATTGAGAGAGAAAACAACTTGTCCGACATTAGTGATCGTAGCAAGGGATCCATTTGGTAACTCGACAGTATGGTTTTCAACAAGTTTCAAGGATGTGAGGAAGTTAGGGCTATATACTATGTGGTCTGTTGCTCCACTATCCAAAATCCAAACTGTTTTCTGTCCATTACATATGAAAGAGAAGGCTTTACCTGAAAGTTCTTCATGGTTTGAGGAATTACCCACTTGATTGGCGAAGGAAGAGGACTTGCTCTTTTTCAATAGTTGTAGAATTTGCTTGCAATCTTCTTGGGAGAAAGGGAAGTTTGGCATCACATCCCTTTTGTCAGTCGTCGTGACTTGGTTGCCTTTAGAAGGGCAACCTTGTTCGACCTCAGCAGCCGCTTTCCGTTTACGACAAAAATCAAAGGTGAGACCCTTCCATCCATAAAATGTGCACTTTAGATGCGCCTGACAATTTTTGGTGGTGTGGTTCTTCTTGTTTCATTTTCCACTTTAAGGCCCATGATCCTCGGACTCGGTTTCTCGGCTTGTGGATTTCACGGCAAACACTGCTGCCTCTAGGTGGGCAGCACCTTTCCCATTAGAGACTTCCACTTGAGGCTCATGACAAAGAACCAAAGAGTAAGCTTTGTTCATCGTGGGCAGTGGCTCGAGAAGAAGGGTGTTGCCACGAACAGTGGCATACGAGTCATTCAAACCCATGAGAAATTTCATGGTTTTCTGAGTCTCCACATAAGAAGCAATCTCCTTCTTCGTTTCACAATTACAAGCTGGGATTGAGCACAAGACGTCCAGTTCGTCCCAAAGACTCTTCATTTTGGTGAAGTAAGAACTCACGGTCATGGTGCCTTCTACACAATCGTGAATTTTGTTTTCTATATGAAAAAGTTGTACGATATTCACATGCGAAAATCTTTCTTACAAATCAAGCCACATTTGTCGAGCATCCTTACAATTGATAACGCTTCCTGAAATTTCCTTTGACATCGACCCCAATAGCCATGTCTTGACCAAATTGTTGCAACGATTCCATTGTTTCAACTCTTCATGTCTGTCATCACTTGGTTTCTTGACTGTGCCATCAACGAGCCTAGGCTTGTTCTTGACCGTTAAGGCCATTGTCATGGACTGAACCCATGTACTATAATTATCTTCCACTAATGGCTGCGGTACAAGCACTGCACCAGGCTGGTCCGAATGGTGAAGGTAGAGTGGGTGGTTTGGATTTTCCCACTTTAGATGTGACTGTGTTTCTGATTTGTCACCCATGGCTACGTTGGCTTGGGTGGCGTGTTGTGTTTTGCTATTTTTCCTAGATCAACCTGGCTCTGATACCATGTGAAGAAATGCAAAGTTTGAGTTTCTTCTTGTTATTGATCGAATTAGGGTTACAATATTATATAGAGTCACCTATCAATTCGGATCCTACACTAAAGCCTATAAACAAGGCAGTCAAATACAAAACAAGTAAGTGAATAACAAATTAACTATTTACAATATTTACTTAATCAATCTAAGATTCATTCCTTAACACCTTCCCTCTCATTTTCACGCATTTGCAGGCTACATTGGCAATTCTTTTCAAGTTAGGAGACATTAACGCATATCAATAGATTTTTTGCCACTAAGAATCTTCACAAGTAAAACACCAAAACTATAAAAATCAGATTTGGTTGTAAGGTAGTGTAGTCTGTAGTACTCAGGATCAAGATACCGTAGATCGTTCTAGCTGGTAGCTCCGCCAATGAGGAGCCACCGTCTGTAGGTTCCAGTAATGACAAACCAAAATTAGCCACTGAAGCTTGTGCTCCTCATCAATGAGAATGTTTGAAGACAATGTCTCGATGAATCACTGGTGGGCAAGCATACAGTATTCACAAACATTCATCAACATTCGCAAATGTTTATATCCATTTATAAAGTTCATAAATTTTGAAATAAAGTGATACATCTCGGCTCTTTGTTATGTACATCTGCAGCTTCTCATGGATCGGTTGCTTTTTTGTTGTCAACCATCGGAGAATTCTTGGGATGGATGCTGGATCAATCATCTTGCAAGAGCGAAATGGCTTCCTTAGTTGGGGAATTATTTCTTATGCCCACATCTGCACGTATACTGAACTGGTACTTAATCACAATTTAACCAAATTTAATACTCAATCAAAGCAACATATAGTACCTGAAAAGCATAACTAAACCCTTTGTAGCCATATCTGAATCTCTGTCTCCTCTCACTTCCCTTGCCCTCTTCATTTTCTTCCTCCTCATCTCCATCCACTATTCCTCTCCCTATCCTAGAAGCAGCAAAAAAGAGGCTATCCTACAGTTGTTCAAAGATATTGCACCCCATGGATAATTGTTGAACCTACCCATGTCGTCTATGAGGTTGAAGTAGTCTAGGTTCATAGCCACATTACTCTTCGCCCTTATCAAGACACCCTCGATGAAGTATACCAGCCTAATCTTCAATGCTTCCTCTTCATTTTCTAATTCTTTAAAAGCCCTTTCAAGCTCGGCACAAGTCACCAAAACCTTTTTGCTACCTTTCTTTAGGGCGGTCTTCGCTTTACATTTGCCCTACCTACCCTTACCCTTGCAACTCTCTCCAACAAAACCAAATTTCTTAGGCAAATACTTAGTGAAAAACCTGATGTTGGATGGCTTGACCTCTATATCATAGGGTTCGTCATAACGAAGCCCTGTAATGAGGCAAAAGTCCTTCTTTACGAACCGGGTCACCTCACAACCAATTAAATACATGCCTCTAGGTCCTTCACCCCTTCATTAGCCACTCTACAGAGCGACAATTGATGCACCAATTGGCCACTAAAGGCTAGTTTATCGATATTCTCTAAGTGTCCAAAGCATGACTCCTAGCACATGACTTGTTTGAGAAAGGTTGTTAACCCTTCCCCTTTACGATTCTTCCTCTCTTGTTGTTAGTTGAACCCCCTGAGTTGCCATCTCCTGTGCACACAACAATACAAGAATTCAACACGACAAAATTCAACAATATATACCCTGATAACAGCCAAATTCAACAATGAATAACATTAACACCACCTATCAACAAGTTTTCATAACAATACATTTATAGTGAAAAAAGCTTCATGACGTAAGCAATAGTAAGTTAATTCATAAAATTAAAAAAAAATTCATCAGGACAAAACAATAGAACTTCAACAAAATAAAATTGAATGACCTATCCCTTATACATAACGTGCCAACACCATTTCATCAACCCACATCCTACCCAAATTTCCCAAAAATGTCCACCAATTTCAACTAATTTCATCAACCAACATGCATAATTAACCTTAAACATTAAATAAATTAATCAAATTTACATAAATACCAAAATTTATTTCCAGGGTTCTAAATTTTCAAATCACCAAATTTCAAATTTACTTTGAAAAATGAAGTATGACGTTGACTACTGGGGAAGTAAAGACTCTGAACCCAACTCCAATCAAGCAAGCACCACGTCTTTTTTGTGGAACCGACTGCACACACTTACGCCATACTCGCTTGAATTTCAAAACTTCTGTGTGGAAGTGTAATGAGGCCGGAGACGACAAGCACAACACAACTACAATTGAATTTCGAACGGCAAGAAAAATTTTGAACTGTAAACAGGTTTTCAACTGGAAAGATGTTTGAGGGCTTGGGGAGATAGGGAGTTTTGGGATGAGAAGAAAAATTTAAGATGGTAACTGTAGATGCAAATTAAGTTTTGGAGAAAATGAGTGGCTATATATAGGGGTGTGGCTAGCCCTATTAGGACAATTGGCCACCTTTGGTTGATTTGTGGGATTGATTGCAAGATATTATGTAAAATAATATCTTGCAATTAGTTTTGTAATTAATCAATTAATTAGAAAATTAATCAATCGATTTTGGCAATTAATCCTAATTTGAAAAGAATGATTGGGAGTTACCTTGTGGGTGAGGATTTGATGAGGAGTGATGAAAGGGTTTAAAAGAATACCATTTTGATCACCTTTGACCTTGATTGAGCCGTTATTGTCCGTTGCATGCGCATGGGAATCCAAGTGTGTCTCGAGGGTAATTTCGTCTTCTTCACCCAAAAGTCCACGTGTCGCCTCTGTGATTTTCTTGATTATTTTTGGCTCCACAAATGCCCCTACACCTATTAGGTTGCTCGCAGGAAAGGGCAGCAGGTGTAGAGATCTCCAACTTTGATGCAAATTCCCCCTTGGACTTGGAATTCGATTCTTCTAGGAAAGGGAAATCAATCGCCTGTAAAGCCTATTTCAGCCTACCTTAAGTAGGGGATTAAATCAATTTCGAAGGGCAATTATTTATCCTTACAAGAAAGAGAGAAAACCAGAGGATATATGTTCCCCCCTCCCTTAGCACTCTTCTTTGCTTGCCCGTGCAAAGAATCGTCTTTCGTTGATTTCTTTGTCATCTCCGCGCTACACCAATGTAAGAAAAACTTAATTTTCTTTGTTTTCTTCTTGGGTGGTGTTGTCACGGGGCAACCGTCAGGATGATGTAGCACGTTGGCTGGCAGGGGCCGAGGAGATGGTGTGGCAAGGGTTAGAGCTTATGTTGCACGGTTTGACTGAAGCCAAGGGCTGGCTTGGCATGGGCTGAGGAAGTGGTGTGGGATGCCACATCTGGGTTGTTTGCCAAAAATGAGGAAACTACTTGAGTTTGATTTCTTAGCTGCTATAGATGGAGCAATCAAGGATGGAGCTGCCAAGATTGAAGTTGTTGAAGATAAAGTGAGCGCGAAGTAGCTGCTGCCCCCTAACCATTTGTTGCTTAGCTGGTTTTCAAGTGTAGGATCTTTTGAGCTATATGGCCTTCTCGCACTGGAGATCTTACCCAGATGGGTGTCGAGGAATTAGTTTACCCTCTCGCACTGGTGAGTTTACCCATATGGGTGTCGGGGAAGTGGTTTACCCTATCGCACTGGAGAGCATACCCATATGGGTGTTAGAGAATTGGTTGACGCTCTCGCACTGCAGAGTAATTAGTTTAACCTCTCGCATTGGAGAGCTGACCCATATGAGTGTTGGGGAATTGGTTTACCCTCTCACATTGGAGAGCAATTATTTTAACCTCTCACACTGGAGAACAAATCCATATGGGTGTCTGGGAATTGATTTACCCTCTCGCACTAGAGAGAAATTAATTTATCATCTCGCAGTGGAGAACAGACCCAAATGGGTGTCGGGGAATTGGTTTACTCTCTGCACTGGAGAGCAATTAGTTTAACCTCTCGCACTGAGAGCAGACCCATATGGATGTCCGGGAATTGGTTTACCTTCTCGCACTGGAAAGTAATTAGTTTAACCTCTCACACTGAGAGCAGATCCATATGGGTGTCCGGGAATTGGTTTACCCTCTCGCTGAAGAGTAATTAGTTTATCTTCTCACATTGGAGAGTAGACCCAAATGGGTGTCATGGAATTGGTTTACCTTCTCGCACTGGAAAGCAAATAGTTTACCCTCTCACACTAGAGAGCAATTAGTTTACCCTATCGCGCCCAGATGGGTGTCAGGGGATTGGTTTACCCTTTCGCATTGGAAAGCATAGAAATCGTTATTATGAGTGGAGTTGAGGAAAGCTAGGTTGGACAACTAAAATAATTATCAACTTACGAGGTCTTGTTTAGTGATCTGCTTGAGACTTCGAATTGCTTGTGGAGCTTGTGTAAGGGTTTCAGTGGGAAATGCATCGAACTGATCTCAAACTTTCTTCAAGTATTATGTTGTCGTTAGATGTTTCCTCGTGTGCCCATTTGAGTCTTGATTGGTGATCAGTTGAGAATCTGAATGGATTGCAAGCTTCTTTACTACTAAGTCTTTCGCAAACAGGGGCTGCTAATAAAGCCTTGTCCTCTGTTCTTTCATTGGATGCTTTGAAGTTTGGAGTGCTATAAGCTTGGTCGGCGCAAGCCACAGGGCAAGATCGGCATGGCTCAAAGCCATGGTGAAAGATTGCCACAATTAGAAGCCATGGTGACAGATCAAGGGCTGCCAGGAACCCATACGCACTGCTGTGAGCGTGGAGTTAAGGCTGGATTGGGCCAGGTTATGCGCAGCAAGGGGAATTAGACCACTAGATCCATGATGCTCGGCTACTGGTGATGTGCTGCTTTAGTATTGAATCGTTTGGAGTGTTGAGAACAAAGCCTGCCCTAAGTTTTTGGTTGTTGGGCTGGTGTGTCCTTCTGGTACTTGTTTGCCTTTAGAGCGCCATTCAGCTAAGCTGTTGCGTTTGTCAGAACAGAACTATTCTTTGTATTTGACAACCTATGTAGGATAGTTCCGTTTACTCGATCTTGTCAACGAAATGTGACTTGTTTATATTGGTCATGTCTTGTTGGAGCACTTTGTGAGTAGCTTTATTTCTTCATGAATTTTCCTTTGTTGGGATTGCGGAGCTCTCAGCTGTACCCAGTCATGACCTGCTGGTCTAGGTTGTTCTTCCATGTGTTCGGCTCGTATATACTGCAGCTGCAGTGCTTGTGGTACGTTCTTAACAGGCGAGCAAATTTCTCATAAGTTGTCAGTTGAGCTTGAGCAACATTGTGTGTCTACTTTTCTCTATCGTTCGTGCTATCTACTTCAATATAAGGTGGAGGATGCTCCTTGCGTACCGAGCCATGAATGAACACTTCCCTTGGAAGGTTGCCCTTGTTAATTATCAGAGTGTGGCCCTAACTGTGAATGTATGCTCGTCTGTGGGCCTAACCGTGATTGTATGTTCATCCGCGTGCTAAGACGATAGTATACGCTATCTCAAGGGTGATGCAAGAATTACTTGACACTCAAATTAAACCCTCGTTTGACAATTGTAGTAGAATGGATAAGTGAGGGATCGTTCTAGACCGGGGATTAGGAGGGCTTGCTAAAACCTTCTAAATTGACTTAAAAACATAAAAACTAAATTAAAATACTCTTAACAAGACTACTATGACTCAGAATGGCTTTGAAAAACTCAAATTGTCTAAAACAATCAAATTGACTCAAATAGAAGCTAGAACTTGATTTAGACGAATTTGCAATTGTTTATCACTCCAAAAGCTTTAAAGATACACAAATAAAACAAATACGAATGATTAAGACTTTAACAAAATAGGGGGGGGAATTGTGGTTGGACGATATTAAATTAAAAAGACAGAATATAATTGAAGGCAAAATGTAAATATGAATGTGATAAAAATATGGATGATGGAATAGCTAAGGGGTTCTTCTCCACACATGTTACACTTGCAATACAAGATTGATTTTCGGTTGGTCTTTCGATAAATTATGAAACTCAATGCTCCAAGTTAATTAGGTCCGCTTAAATTAACTTTCAAATTTCCCTAAATTCATTGGATTGAATGGAATACGCATTACAACCAAATTATTCTTAATCAAAGTCCCTAACTATGGAATACGCATGATAGAGACATTCAACAAAGATCATTAAGTTCAATGAAAATTATAAGTGTTGACGAGGCACTCGTTACTATGGAATACGCATGAAACTTATGCCAAGAATTCGTTTAACGCGATTGTTTATAAGCAACCTCCACTACTTGTGAATATAAGTTCATAACGATTAGGTGAAACTCACTTATATTCTAGCGTCATATTCATGCATGAAAATTAAGCTTGCAATCTTAATGAACATACATAAATAATTTATCAATCAAACAGTTAAACGAATTGAATCCACAACTTATGAAATACCAACCAAAAGTAATCAATTCATATTGCAAATATAAACATAGTTTCGAATCACCCCCTAGCTAAAGGGGGTTTAGTTCCTCATAACTTTGAAATCAAAGAAACACCTAAACATTCCAACAACTCAAACGTGAATTGTATGAACGTTTAGGCACTCTTCTCTTCCCTTCTCATACGTACAAAACAAAGAGAATTAAATTTAAACTTTGAAATCAAAGAAACACCTAAACATTCCAACAACTCAAACTTGAATTGTATGAACGTTTAAGCACTCTTTTCTTCCTCGTTGTTGTAGCACAAGGTCTAAGGTGAGCTTTGGGGATTATGTGAAGTGTTTTGGAGGGATGGGAAGTGGTTGGATAGTGGCTGCAATGAAGGAGAAAAACTGCACAGAAAATGGAAGTGTTTGTAACTGAAAATGTGTATGGAAGAGTGAATGAATTTTGAGGAGTGTTGGATGCTTATTTATAGGTGAAATGGGGGAACAAAAGAGGGAATATTGCAGCTAGGAGGGGATGAATGATTATGGGTGCATGTGTTTGGAATAATGAAGGGGGAATGTATGTAATAAAACAACTAGGAAAAGTTATGGAAAGTTGGAAATGGGAGTGGGAACTCACGGCATTGTTGGGTTGTTTATGGGAGAATAAATGTATGATAATGGCTAAATAATTAAAGGGAATGAATGGGAGTGACACTAGGTTGGTTATGCATGTGAATGCAAGGAGGAAAGCTGAAAATGCAAGGGAAGCTCACGGCACAATGTTGTTTTGCTTCTTGAAATGCATGTGAATGCATTTGAGTGTAATATGAAAAGAATGACTAATTAATGTATGTAGGGTTGATATGCATGTGAATTAGGTTGGAAAGAGGTGGAAGTGGAATGTTATGCAATGATAATGTCTTGTAAAGATGCTAATAAATAATGCATGTAGGGTTAGCTAGGTTGGCTTTGTTTGGGTGCATGTATGTTAATGGTGGTTTTGCATGTGAATTGATGGATTGTTTTTGATGGAATGGATGGTTCTTTGCATGGCTATAAGGGATAGAATAAGAGAGAATGGGCTAGGCCCTTTGTTTTATGTCCAAAGTGAAAATAAGGCCTTCAAATTCGTCCAAACTTTGGCTCCATGGATAAGCTATCCAATCCATGCCCAAAAATGCTCCAAATGGCCTCAAAATGCACTTTCTTGCTCCCTAAGCCCTTAGAACCTGAAAACACACAAAAGAAGCATAAAGAACTAAAATAACTAAAGAAACATAACGTAAATGTACGAGAACAAGCCATTTAAGTCGCATGAATATGCTCCTATCAAATACCCCCACACTTAGCTTTTGCTAGTCCTCGAGCAAAACAGAATAAAAACAAATAAACAAAACGACACTAAACACGTAAAACACATCCTAAACCTTCCAACAACCGTCTTAGGGATTTCCAATGCACATGACATGTTAAAAATCATCATTCTCACAGATTTTTAGTCATCTTCACACTTAAGTACATTCTTAATCATAGTCACCATATACTAGTTCACAATTAAGCATTTAAAACCATGTTTTGAATGTAGTAACATGCCTTAGAGAATTTGCTCAATTCCTTACAAGATATGTACTCGATTTTCACTCAGAATTTCTAACTACACACCCTAATCTAGTCATATGTGAGAAGATTGATGTAAACATGAAAACGAACACTCACATATATGTATCATAAAGAGAGCAATTTCTGGAGTTAATAAGCATGTTTAGGTATGATCTCATGAATGGAATGCTACTACTTAGAATGAGAACCAGTGATTCCATAAGCTCATATCAATTTCAAACTCCGCAAATTGAAACACATAACACTCAAGATAGAAGTTGAGGGAGGTAACGGGGCTAAGGGTAATGGTTTAACAAAGAAAGGTAGAGTACACAAACGTTCTTAAAGCAATAGTGAGCAAAGTATTGAATTAGGCACTTAGAATTCCCTTTAGAACGCAGAAGTTAACTTTGAACACCCAAGGGGAAGTCACAACACTTAGGGCCATATTCAAACTTTTTGGGCCCTTTCATCAACAATCACACTTGTGAGTCCATTCTCACTTATTTTCACTCTTTTTCTTTTCTTTTCTTTTTTATTTTTTTTTATTTTTTTATTTTTTTATTTTTATTTTTATTTTTTTTCTTTTTCCCGTGCCTCCTTTAAGACTTAGGCACATACATACACACAAAAATCCCTTCCCCCACACTTATTTTCTGCAACATATTAATAAAAAGGAATTCAATTAAGTCATGCTCACTATCCTTTAAGAACAAGGGTATAGGAAAGTCCTACTCTAGGCTAGGTAAGGGGTGATGTGGGTTAACAAAGAATAAAGGCTAAACGAGGCTCAACGGGGTTAAAACTTACAATAAATACGAAATATGGGAAGTAAGGCTATTTGGTTATGGTGGCAACTACACAACTTCATCTTGATATATGTTATGCAATTCAATGTCATGCTTTGAATGAAACGGATATAAGTTCTAGCATTTAGTTCTATCATGATACAATTGCATTCTAAGTAGTAACCAAGCAAGGAATAATGAGATCATGCAACAACTTTAGAAAACAAAGAATCACAGAAAATAACTCTCCAAAGAAGGTAATGGCTCGAGTCTCACAGGGTTGTAGCGTTTGTTTGAGTTCCTTCCTTCAAGCATGTTACAAAAACGAATTTTTCTTTTATGATTGCATGTGAAGTCATATATTATAACCATAACTAAGCATAAACCAAGAGTAAATCAAACTTTTCTCTATGTTTATAACTCTTTCTAACCGTCATGCAATTATAAACCAAATCCTTAACATTGTGTTGGAAGGTATCCTAAGACACAAACTCACAAAAACGACTCAAAACACTCTTTTTAGGCTTTTCAAAACAATTTTTCAAATTTTTATGTGCTTTTCGGAGTTATAAAACAACACACACTAAAATAGTTTTAAAACAGTGAGAAACAACATGTGAAGTGATAGGTGATAAAATCCAACGAATTTGCATCAAATATACTTAGTTACCCCCCCACACTTAAATCAAACATTGTCCTCAATGTTTTAAGCATAGATTCACACAAAGCATAAGTAAATACACAAAAAGCACTTAAACATACTAAACATGGCAAAATGTAATTAACAAAGAGAAGAGTTTAGGGACGCAAATCTGGTTATGGAGTGTAAATTCCATCTTCTCTTTGTTGATTGCAATGAGGCTTGATCTTGATGATCCACAGGCTTACTCTCGAACTGGTTTCCGCCCATCATTGATTTTCCTTTGTGCTACTGGGCTGGAGGATTCTTTTGGTCTTCCCCGAAGGTCTGAGCTTATCCCTTTTGTCTGTTTCTTTGTTCAATCTGTGCAGGAGTGGTCCCTTCTCTGGAAGTGTATCAACCGTTGAAGATGACTACTCGAGAGCAACGCTAGGTAAGCAATCAGGAATAGGTTCCAGGCAGTTGGCTCCAGATCGGAAGACTGACTCCAAGTGCCGGCTGATTGCTTCTTTCACTTTGCCATGCGAGTAAGAACAAGGACAAAGAAAAAGACAGGGAGAGAGCATGATATGAGATACTTTTGCTTTTGACCTTGATGATATGAGATACCTTTGCTTTTGAAGAAGCGGTGAAGGAATCAGCGCATGTATTTCCTCCTGGGTCATATGTACTCCAGGTATCTGGTATCATCTTTGGGGAAGAAGAAAATTTTGAGTAATTCAAAAGGCTTTGCTGGGAGTGCGCCCTCAGAGGTGAGAGAGAGTTGGGCATTTTTCTTCAGGTTTACCCTGCCATAAAAGACGAAGGTCGACATATATAGAGATAATATCAAGTGGTGGTACTTTTTACCTTCGTCGACAAACGTTTTGATCCCGCAAATCCGGCTTTTTGAAATAATGGCGCCTCTTCGATCTCTGAACACGCCTCTTCGATTTCTGAGCAGGCGCCCCTTCGAGTGCTGAACGACACGTGGTAGTGCAGATGCGGCTCCTTTTGACAAAGCTGCACGCGTCTTCTGAAAAGCTGAGAAAGTGTCGCCGAACTTTGCGCTTGTCGGCTAAAGACGTGTAATTGAGATGATGGCCTCCACGTGTTATCAGCTTTGTCAGATATCTTTTGACAAAGCTGAACGCGTTTTCTGAAAAACCGCGAAAGCGTCGTCGAAATTTGCGGAGGAAAATCCGGATCTCTGAATCGGTGGACGCGTCGCCATGGCTTTTTATGGAGCTATCGATCACCCCAACAAATACACTCTGAAGAAATCCCATTCTTGAAAAATCGACTCCGGCCCTTTGAGAATTAACTCCAACCACCCCTTCTTTCTGAACACTTTTGAAAAATGGCAAACTCATCGAACCTTAGCTTGGAATTGAGCCTTAGCAGTGATACGGGCGCGCCGCGTCAAGGTAACGTATGGCGCCCTTCTTTCTTTTCTTCTAACGGTCCTCTCACAGGTGAAGACTCCGTGATGCAGGACGCCACAACAGCTACAATAGTAGCTAGGAACCTCCTCACTCCGAAAGATAGTAGGCTGCTGTCAGGACGGTCCGATGAGCTGGCCGTTCAAGAGTCCCTCGCACTTAGTGTTCAGTGTGCGAGTTCTGTGTCCAACATGGGCCAATGCCTGCTTGCCCGCTCCCGTCAGGTGGAATCATTGATGGCAGAAGTGGAAAGTCTCAAGCAGGAGATCCAGCAGCTGAAGTATGAGAATAGAAGTTTGCACGTGCTTGCAAACAACTATTCGACGGGCATGAAGAGGAAGCTTGATGAGCTGCAAGAGTCTGAAGGTCGGATTCACAGTGACCGTCAAAGGTTCTCGTCTTTCCTCCAGAGGCAACTTTTTCCTGGCTCATCCAGCGCTTGGCCAAGTATTGAGGCCTGGAATGCTCTATCTTCGATGCCTTCTGCTTCTATGCCTTCTGTTCCAACGCCTTCTGTTCCTACGCCTTCCGCTCCGATGCCTTCTGCTCCTACGCCTTCCGCTTCAAGAGTAAAGCCACGTAGTGGGGCCTCAAGCAAACACCCTTTGTGAAGCACCATCTTTCTTTGTTTAGCAGTGCCTATCAATAAATCAAACATTTTCTCAATGTTACAATCATAGACTCACATAATTAATAAACAAACAAACAATAACAACTAAACAACCTAAGTAGCGCTAAGACACAAACAAACACCAAAATGACTCAAATGACTCTAAAAACACATATTTTTGGGTTTTTCAAAAGATCTTTTTTTTTTTTATTTTTTTTTATTTTTTTTTTTTTTTATCAAATTTTCGAAGTTTTATACCAAGACACTATAAAACACTCTAAAAACGCTTAAAACAGCAAGAAACAACATTCTAAGTGATAGGTGAATAAATCCCACGAAATTCATGCAAATACAAATTGTTTACCCCCCCACACTTAAATCAAACCTTGTCCTCAATGTTTTAAGCAGAAAGTCACAACAGAGCAAGCAAATAAACAAATACGAGAAAGAAAGCAAAGTAAGGCAGTAAAGAAAAAGAAAGGAATAAAAATAAGTCTCTTAAAGGGGTTTTCCAAGTTCTTCTCTATTCGGATGCATGGGTTGCCTCCCAAGTAGCGCTTTCTTTTACGTCTTGCAGCCGGACGGTACCTCCGTTTAAGCTTGACTAGGTTCCACGGCATGGAGGGGTACCTCCTCCACGACATGCTCCTCAAACATCTCGTAATAGGGCTTCAATCGATGCCCATTCACTTTGAATTCTTGCTGCGTCCTTGAACTTTTGATTTGCACTGCACCATGAGGGAAAACATTAGTAACAACAAACGGGCCAATCCATTTAGAACGCAACTTACCAGGAAACAACCGTAGGCGAGAGTTGAAAAGTAACACTTTCTGCCCAACTGTGAAGGTCTTGGTTCGAATCATTTTATCATGGAATGCTTTGGTCTTGGTTTTGTACATCCGGGCATTCTCATAGGCTTCATTCCGAATCTCCTCAAGTTCATTCAATTGGAGCTTCCTATGAACTCCCGCTGCATCTATGTCCATGTTGAAAATCTTCACGGCCCAATGTGCCTTGTGCTCTAACTCTACGGGCAAATGACATGGCTTACCATAGACGAGCCGAAAAGGTGACATCCCAATGGGTGTTTTGTATGCCGTACGATATGCCCACAGTGCATCATCTAAACGTAAGCTCCAATCCCTCCTTGTTGGTCCAACGGTCTTCTCCAAAATTTGTTTGATTTCTCGGTTAGACACCTCGGCTTGGCCATTTGTTTGAGGATGGTAAGGTGTGGAGACCTTATGGTTGACATGGTACTTTCTTAGCAACGCCTCAATGGTCCGATTGCAAAAGTGAGACCCTCCATCACTTATGATTACTCTCGGCATTCCAAACCTAGCAAAAATGTTAGTTTTCACGAAATCTGCAACCACCTTAGAATCGTTAGTACGGGTGGCTTTTGCTTCCACCCATTTAGAAACATAATCAACGGCTAGCAAGATATAAGTGAAACCATAAGATGGAGGGAAAGGGCCCATGAAATCAATGCCCCAAACATCAAAAATTTCAACATTAAAGACAGGGGTTTGCGGCATTTGGTCCTTGGTACCTATGTTACCCATTCGTTGGCAACGATCACAAGACATACAAAAGGTTCTAGCATCCCTAAATATAGTCGGCCAATAAAAACCACACTCTAAAACCTTGAGGGCAGTGCGTTGTGTGCCAAAATGACCACCACATGCATATGTGTGACAAAAGCTTAGAATTGAGTGAAATTCAGAATCATGCACACATCTACGTACAATTTGATCTGAGCAATACTTCCACAAATAAGGGTCATCCCAAACATAGAAACGTGCATCATTTTTAAGCTTATCACGTTGGTGCTTGTTTAGTTCATTTGGAATTTGTTTAGCCACCAAGTAATTCACTAAATCTGCATACCATGGTTCACTTACCTCAATGGAAAGCAGCTGCTCATCGGGAAAAGTTTCAGGGATAGGTACGGCATGTTCATGCTCCTCGTGGATCATTCGGCTTAAATGGTCAGCCACTACATTCTCGCTTCCTTTCTTATCCCGGATTTCAATATCAAATTCTTGAAGAAGAAGAATCCAACGGATAAGCCTCGGCTTTGCTTCCTTTTTCGTGAGCAAGTACCTCAAAGCTGCATGATCAGAATAAACGATTACTTTAGTACCAATTAAATATGAACGGAATTTATCTAAAGCAAAAACCACAGCTAGAAGTTCTTTTTCCGTCGTGGAGTAGTTCAATTGGGCATCATTGAGAGTCCGAGAGGCATAGTATATGACATGCGGCCGCTTGTCTCTTCTTTGTCCTAGAACAGCTCCTAATGCATAGTCGGATGCATCGCACATGAGCTCGAACGGAAGGCTCCAATCTGGAGGTACAATAATGGGGGCCGAGACTAGCTTCTCCTTGAGTTGGTTAAATGCCGAATTACACTCTCCATCAAACTTGAATGGCACATCTTTTTGAAGCAATCGGCAAAGAGGGTTGGACATCTTGGAGAAGTCCTTGATAAAACGCCTATAGAACCCTGCATGGCCAAGAAACGAACGTACCTCTCTAACCGAAGTAGGAGAGGGTAAGTGACGTACAAGGTCTATTTTTGATTTATCTACTTCAATTCCTTTTTCTGAAACAATATGTCCTAAAACTATACCTTGTTTCACCATAAAGTGACATTTCTCCCAATTCAAGACAAGGTTAGTTTCAACACATCGTTTCAAAATTAAGGTCAGATTATCCAAGCAATTATCAAATGAACTCCCAAATACACTGAAATCATCCATGAAAACCTCAATGATCTTTTCAACAAAATCGGAAAATATACTTACCATACACCTTTGGAAAGTGGCCGGTGCGTTGCATAAGCCAAATGGCATGCGACGATAAGCAAATGTTCCAAAGGGACATGTGAATGTGGTCTTCTCTTGATCATCCGGGGCTATCACAATTTGGTTATATCCAGAGTATCCATCAAGAAAACAGTAAAAGGCATGACCGGCTAACCTTTCGAGCATCTGGTCGATGAATGGCAAAGGAAAGTGATCTTTCCTAGTCATGGCATTTAGCTTCCGGTAATCGATACATACTCGCCATCCAGTCTGAATGCGTGTAGGCACGAGCTCATTCTCATCATTCTTGATAACAGTTACTCCGGACTTCTTGGGAACGACTTGAACTGGAGAGACCCAACGGCTATCGGAGATAGGGTAGATCACTCCGCAATCCAAAAGCTTGATTATTTCCTTCTTCACCACTTCCATCATCGGAGGGTTGAGACGGCGTTGAGCCTCTCGGGATGGCTTAGTCCCCTCCTCAAGAAGTATACGGTGCATGCATGTGGTAGGGCTTATTCCTTTAATGTCGGCCAAAGTCCACCCTATGGCCGTTTTGTGCTCTCGCAGCACCCTCTCAAGCTTCTCCTCCTCCATTGCCGTGAGACTTGATGAAATGATGACGGGCAATGTTTCGCCTTTTCCCAAAAACACATACTTCAAATGGTCCGGCAACGGCTTAAGTTCAAGCGATGGTGCCTGAACAACAGAAGGTAGCATCTTAGTGGAAACTGAATTTGAAAGTGAGAGTGGAACCTTACCATATTGTTGTGGTAATGACTCAAGGGCTGCCACAACCTCAATTATTTCTTCACTAGAACCCATTGCAAAGAATTCCTCCTCCTTGCCGTGGCCTTGCATTGGCCCAAATCCTTCATTTTTGCGCTCTATGGCCTTAGTGATGGTTGTTTCCAGGGCGTCCTCATTCAATTCTTCAAGGTATACCTGCGCCAAAGAATCGATAACATCAATGGAAAAACAAGAATGGTCATCAACGGGATATCTCATAGTTTCAGAAATATTAAAATCAATCACTTCCCCATCGAATTCCATTGTCAAGGTGCCTTTGTATACATCAATCTTCGTTCGGGCCGTCTTCATGAATGGCCTACCAAGGAGAATCGGCAAAGATGTAGAATGGGCTGAATCCTCCATGTCTAGGACGTAGAAATCAGCCGGAAAAATTAAATGGTTCACCTGCACAAGCACATCTTCCAAAACTCCTTTTGGATACGCGTTAGAACGATCGGCCAATTGTATAATTACACCATCTTGTTTTAATTCACCCAAATTCATAGATGCATAAATCGAATAAGGCATGACATTTATGGATGCACCTAAATCAAGCATGGCATGTTCAAAACGATTATGTCCAATCACACAAGGAATCGTGAAACTACCGGGGTCTTTGCACTTGGTAGGCAGTTTACGTTGCAAAACAGCGGACACATTCTCGCTTACCTTCACTACCTCTTTGTTTGCCCTTCTTCTCTTTGTATTGCATAGGTCCTTGAGGAATTTAGCATACTTTGGAACCTGTTTGATTGCATCGAGAAGTGGTATGTTCACTTGCACCTTCCGGAACGTTTCAAGAATGTCCTTCTCGCTTTCTTCCTTTTTTTCTTGCATGAACCTACGAGGAAAAGGTACATTGGGCAGATTAGGACGTGAAGTACATGAATTTGAACTTAAATTACCTGATTTGGCCGAGTTAGGGTGATCTGCCTCAGGTTGTGTCTTCTCTTCATCTACTTTCTGGGCAGATGTGGGATTGTTTGGCTCGGTCCCAACTTCTTTTCCACCCCTTAGGGTGATGGCCTTGGCGGATTCGAATCCTCCCTTTGGATTGACTGTGGTTGAGCTAGGAAGCTTTCCTTGCTCTCTAATCTGTCCAAGGAACTCAGAAATCTGCCCTATTTGTTTCTTCATATCCATCATCTCCTTCTCGTTATTTTCTATCCGGTTGTTTTGATTTTGCAACCCCTGCGAAATAGAGGTTAGTAATTGCATAGCTTGATTACTTTCCAAAGACGTACCTGAATGAGATGATGCCGAAGGTTGTTGGGATTGTTGGGGTGCATACGGCTTGGAATAAAAACCAGGGGGGTTTGGCCTAAATCCTCCTTGTTGGGCAGCTTGTTGTGGCTCCCTCCATTTGAAGTTTGGATGGTCCCTCCATCCGGCATTGTAAGTGTTCGAGTATGGGTTGTTTTGATTTTGTCCTTGGAAACCAATTGCATTGGCAGATTCCCACCCACCATTCTCGATTAGTTGAGGGCACTTGTCGGATGGATGCCCTTGAATTGAGCACACGCCACAGACTTGGTGTTCTTGTGCTTTTGGACCAATCACAACCTGAGAAACAAGAGAAGTAAGATTAGCAAGTTGTGATTGAATTTCAGAAATAACACTCACCTCATTTACACTTTGTTGCCGTGGGGCTTCCCTTTGGCCCACTCCTTCATATTGTTGAGCGTTGAGCGCTCGGTTGGCTATGAGAACCTTGGCATCCCTTGGTGTTTTGTCCACCAATGCTCCTCCCGCTGATGCATCAAGCATTTGACGTTCGATAGGAAGGAGGCCCTCATAGAAATATTGAAGGAGAAGTTCCTCCTTCATTTGATGTTGAGGACATGAAGCTACAAGGCCCTTGAAGCGCTCATAATAAGCCGGGAATGTCTCACCATGATTCTGTTGAATACCACTAATTTTCTTCCGTAGGAGAATCACTCTCGAAGTAGGGAAAAATTTCTCCAAGAAAGCACGCTTCATACTCTCCCACGAAGTCACAGTTCCCGGGGCTAGTTCGTAGAGCCAATCTTTGGCCTTGTCCATAAGTGAAAATGGAAAGGCCTTCATCTTCAATATACTCCCATCCACATTGACGGGGGTCATGCTCGAACAAACCACCTCGAACTCCTTCAAGTGTTTGTTGGGGTCTTCCATAGACAAGCCATGGAACTTCGGAATATGGTGTAACAAACTGGATTTGAGTTCAAATTCATCGGTCTTGCCTTGGGCAGCCGTGGGGTATTGGATACAAAGAGGCAATGCATTATCCAGACCCGAGGCCGAAAGCTCCTTGATGGTTCTATTATCTGCTGCCATGGCTTGTTCTTCTTCAAAAATCTGATCCGTGGGCTTTTCTTCTACACCTACTTCGTCTTCTTCAAGCCCAGGTTGTGGTGGAGGTTGTGGTGGCTCTTGTTGACTTCTCGTTCTCCTCAAAGTGCGTTCAAAATCACCGTCAAAGTCGGAGATGTTCTCTATAATAGGCCGAGAGCTACGAGTCATACACAGTACCTAAAAAAAAAACAAGGAAACAAACAAACTAAGAATTTGAAATAAGAATGCACGAAAAACAAAATATAAAAATAAAGACAAAGGATTAGCAAAGTTGCTAATCCCCGGCAACGGCGCCAAAATTTGATGCAAGAATTACTTGACACTCAAATTAAACCCTCGTTTGACAATTGTAGTAGAATGGATAAGTGAGGGATCGTTCTAGACCGGGGATTAGGAGGGCTTGCTAAAACCTTCTAAATTGACTTAAAAACATAAAAACTAAATTAAAATACTCTTAACAAGACTACTATGACTCAGAATGGCTTTGAAAAACTCAAATTGTCTAAAACAATCAAATTGACTCAAATAGAAGCTAGAACTTGATTTAGACGAATTTGCAATTGTTTATCACTCCAAAAGCTTTAAAGATACACAAATAAAACAAATACGAATGATTAAGACTTTAACAAAATAGGGGGGGGAATTGTGGTTGGACGATATTAAATTAAAAAGACAGAATATAATTGAAGGCAAAATGTAAATATGAATGTGATAAAAATATGGATGATGGAATAGCTAAGGGGTTCTTCTCCACACATGTTACACTTGCAATACAAGATTGATTTTCGGTTGGTCTTTCGATAAATTATGAAACTCAATGCTCCAAGTTAATTAGGTCCGCTTAAATTAACTTTCAAATTTCCCTAAATTCATTGGATTGAATGGAATACGCATTACAACCAAATTATTCTTAATCAAAGTCCCTAACTATGGAATACGCATGATAGAGACATTCAACAAAGATCATTAAGTTCAATGAAAATTATAAGTGTTGACGAGGCACTCGTTACTATGGAATACGCATGAAACTTATGCCAAGAATTCGTTTAACGCGATTGTTTATAAGCAACCTCCACTACTTGTGAATATAAGTTCATAACGATTAGGTGAAACTCACTTATATTCTAGCGTCATATTCATGCATGAAAATTAAGCTTGCAATCTTAATGAACATACATAAATAATTTATCAATCAAACAGTTAAACGAATTGAATCCACAACTTATGAAATACCAACCAAAAGTAATCAATTCATATTGCAAATATAAACATAGTTTCGAATCACCCCCTAGCTAAAGGGGGTTTAGTTCCTCATAACTTTGAAATCAAAGAAACACCTAAACATTCCAACAACTCAAACGTGAATTGTATGAACGTTTAGGCACTCTTCTCTTCCCTTCTCATACGTACAAAACAAAGAGAATTAAATTTAAACTTTGAAATCAAAGAAACACCTAAACATTCCAACAACTCAAACTTGAATTGTATGAACGTTTAAGCACTCTTTTCTTCCTCGTTGTTGTAGCACAAGGTCTAAGGTGAGCTTTGGGGATTATGTGAAGTGTTTTGGAGGGATGGGAAGTGGTTGGATAGTGGCTGCAATGAAGGAGAAAAACTGCACAGAAAATGGAAGTGTTTGTAACTGAAAATGTGTATGGAAGAGTGAATGAATTTTGAGGAGTGTTGGATGCTTATTTATAGGTGAAATGGGGGAACAAAAGAGGGAATATTGCAGCTAGGAGGGGATGAATGATTATGGGTGCATGTGTTTGGAATAATGAAGGGGGAATGTATGTAATAAAACAACTAGGAAAAGTTATGGAAAGTTGGAAATGGGAGTGGGAACTCACGGCATTGTTGGGTTGTTTATGGGAGAATAAATGTATGATAATGGCTAAATAATTAAAGGGAATGAATAGGAGTGACACTAGGTTGGTTATGCATGTGAATGCAAGGAGGAAAGCTGAAAATGCAAGGGAAGCTCACGGCACAATGTTGTTTTGCTTCTTGAAATGCATGTGAATGCATTTGAGTGTAATATGAAAAGAATGACTAATTAATGTATGTAGGGTTGATATGCATGTGAATTAGGTTGGAAAGAGGTGGAAGTGGAATGTTATGCAATGATAATGTCTTGTAAAGATGCTAATAAATAATGCATGTAGGGTTAGCTAGGTTGGCTTTGTTTGGGTGCATGTATGTTAATGGTGGTTTTGCATGTGAATTGATGGATTGTTTTTGATGGAATGGATGGTTCTTTGCATGGCTATAAGGGATAGAATAAGAGAGAATGGGCTAGGCCCTTTGTTTTATGTCCAAAGTGAAAATAAGGCCTTCAAATTCGTCCAAACTTTGGCTCCATGGATAAGCTATCCAATCCATGCCCAAAAATGCTCCAAATGGCCTCAAAATGCACTTTCTTGCTCCCTAAGCCCTTAGAACCTGAAAACACACAAAAGAAGCATAAAGAACTAAAATAACTAAAGAAACATAACGTAAATGTACGAGAACAAGCCATTTAAGTCGCATGAATATGCTCCTATCAAAGGGCCCAGTTGGGAGTGTACACTACCAGAAGGTTTGGTTTGTGATTGGTTAAGTGGCTGTTTGTGGGGACACTGCTAGAGAGGTTCATCGTCCACCCTTGTCCTACTTCGGGACACCTCGTCTAAGGCAAGCTGCATCTTAGTACGCTACAAGAGATGATTCACCAAGGTAGTCTATTGCGCAAAGGCGTTTGTCAACTCTATAACTTGTCGAGAGAAGTGTTGTTCGCCATGTGGGGTGAAAGAGTTTAGACGGTATGTGTTTCCTTGAGTAATAAAAGTGTAATGGACTCCAGGTGCGAGATTTGAGTTGGGAAATGTTAAATCTGTGAAGAAATAAGGTGAAAATACCCCTAGTTCAATTGACAGTCCATAAATCTAAAGCCAAGACAGTTGAATCGGTCTTGGAGGGCCACAAAAGTGGATTAGGCCTCGGATTGGGCTACGAGAGCGAGTCGAATTACAGGAGCAGGTTGGGTCGCTGGCGTGGATTGCCCCACGTGTGGTGCGCTTAGGCGCTAAGCCTGGGCTCTGCTTGGGAGTGCACTGGCCTTGGGCCCATAAGCGTTGGGCTGCTTCTCTTGCCGTAGCTACTTAGGCTTGCATGGTTGATGTAGTCACTCCGGCCGACTAGGGTTTGGCTTGCCTCGGCTACCTTGCAGTATGGGCTGCAGATTGGGCTTGCACTACTGGGGTAGCAGCTTAGGCTGCTTCTAGTGCCTGGGCTTGCTGCTGTAAAGTGGCGTGGGCATAGGATGGTGGCTGCCTTGCTACCCCTGCTCACGGTAGGTTTGCTGCCATGGATCTGGCCCACTCCCCATTGCCACGGTGGTCCTTGTAACTGCCATAGTAGTGGTGCTCCTTGGTGGCAAAGTTGCTCCTCTTGCCATCGTATTGAGCCTTGTGGATCGTCGTGGTGGGGCTACGTCTCGTCTTCCATCATTCGATCCGGATCTTTGAACTTAGGAAGTTTCGTTCATCGTGGTTTTCGACTTTCCCATCATTGTATTTTTCCCTTTTCAACGAATTAAAAAATTGTAGGAATAAGAAAGTATGAAAAATTTATGAATGAATGAGAAATTAGAAACTTTGAATGCGAGAGTCTTCTTTGAGCATGTGAATCAAACTCTCAATGAAAGAACCAATTTACGGATGAAAATGCACCTGTAAAACGATTAACACCTTAGGTCTAGGCCAAGAGCCTCATGCGCCCACCATTAATGGGGAGGCTTTGGCCGAAGAACCTCCAATGCCAAAGTTAGAATTTGAGAGAGAAAGTGTTTCGAGAAATTTGGAGAATTCTAGAAGAGAATTGGACTTAGTTTTTGGAGAAAATTAGTGGCTATGTATAGGGGTGTGGCCATCCCTATTAGGAGAATTGGGACCAGCCACATTTGGTTGATTTGTGGGATTGATTGTAAAATAATATCTTGAATTAGTTTGGCAATTAATCAATTAATTAGGAAATTAATCAATTGCTTTTAGCAATTAATCCTAATTTGAAAAGGATGATTGGGAGCTACCTTGTGGGTGAGCATTTGATGAGGAATGATGAGAGAGTTTAAAAGAATACCATTTTGATCACCTTTGACCTCCATCGAGCTGTTATTGTTCATTGCATGCGCGTGGGAATCCCAGTGTGCCTCAAGGGTAATTTTGTCTTCTTCACCCAAAAGTCCACATGTCGCCTATGTGATTTTCTTGATTATTTTTGGCTCCACAGTAATTGTTGATGTCGGGGGGTTGGGGGAGGGGGGAGGAGTTTCAATCCCAAAAATTTTGAATTGATGCCGGTTCCATTTTCGATTAGTGACGGGTCATTTATGACCCAGTTTTCCACTAAACTCATTTTGATGGATTGGTTTTTAGCCATTTAGATTTTATCCAATGGCTCACATTAGGTCCGCACACACGGTCTGCAAAGTGCAGTTTGCATGTTAGAAATCGTGATATTTTTTTATCAAACTTGTTTTACTTGTTTACATTCTTTCACTTTTCAAACTTTATCGCTTAAAACTTGTTGAATGTACAAGGATACACATATATATGAGAAGAAGGACTAGTTACAATCAACTATCCTTAGATAAACCCTAGAGACCAGCCATGCTCCTTAATTGGAGGAAATTACACCAAGTACTAGTGATCAGCCATGCTCCTTAATGGAGGAAACCAACCACAAGTAAGGAGTGATTTACACTTTTCTGTCAAGGCTAAAGTCGACAAAGAAAATGTCATGATTTTCGGATTACATAATCTACATAATCTGTCTAGGGTTAGTTAGTAACTCTCAATACTACTGCTCAAGCTGGATCGACTAGTATAATCGAGCCAAGCATGCCTAGAAGATGCTGAAAATGTGCAGATGATAGAGCTTTAGTGAACTCATTTTCCAATTGATCATAACTGCGAGTGAAGATTGTTTGAATGAGTTGTGACTGAACTTAAGCCCTGATGAAGTGACAACCAACTTCAATATGCTTGGTCCTTTCATGAAAAACTGGGTTTGCATCAATGTGCATGTCTGCCTGATTATCACACATGAGAGACATAGGAGTTGTACTCGAGAGCCCTCGATCAAGCAAGAGACCTTTAAGCCAAATCAATTCACATGCAGTAGCAGCCATGGCTCGATACTCAACTTCAGCACTAGAGCGAGCAATGACTTGTTGTTTTTTACTCTTCCAAGTAACAATGTTGCCTCCAAAAAATGTGCAATAACCAGTGGTGGATTTTCTGTCAATTGCATTGCCTACCCAATCAACATTAGTGTATGCATGAATCTCAGTGGAATGATTGTTACGCATAAGAATACCCCTATCGATGGATCCATTGAGATAGCAAATGATCCTTTTAACAATATTGAGATGTTCAACTGTGGGTACATGCATGAATTGATTGACCAAGTGACAGCAAAAGTAATGTCTGGACGAATGATGGTAAGATAGATTAGCTTACCAACCAATATTTGATAATATGTAATGTTCTTGAGTGGTTCGACATCTATGGTAAGCTTGAGTTTATTGTCAATTGGGGTGGCAACTGGCTGACAGTCAGTGAACTTAGCTTCCTTGAGTAGATCCATGACATATTTATGTTGGTTTAAAAACAAACCTCGTCGTGAGGTTGCCATCTCAATGCCAAGAAAATACTTCAACTTCCCAAGATCCTTGATGGCAAAGGTTTGATGTAAGGAGGCTTTTAG
Source organism: Pyrus x bretschneideri (assembly GCF_019419815.1). Lineage (NCBI taxonomy): Eukaryota > Viridiplantae > Streptophyta > Magnoliopsida > Rosales > Rosaceae > Pyrus > Pyrus x bretschneideri. The sequence continues at coordinate 54,237 of NW_025999594.1, read as the reverse complement.
GGCTTCAATCTCAAAGGCACTGTCACCTGTGATGATAAGATCTTCTTCTTAAATAAGAACTATCAACTCCTCACTGATTCCACTTCGCACAATACTCCAAAAGGTAATTGAACAATACTCCAAGTACAATTCTCCTCCAAGGCTTGAAGTTCTTCAGACATGGCTTTCCTCCAGTGAGGGATGAGATTGGCTTCTTGAAAGGTGTTAGGCTCTACAAGAGTTGAGACTTCAATAAAAAAGGCAATACGTGAGTTTGAAAAACTGTGATGAATTATTGGTTTAGAGATGGGATATCTAGAAGCATAAGCAACATAGTCTACAAACTTGGCAAGGGCTTTCCTTTCTCGAGGTGGATTCCTCCTAACATCTTGAGCAGGTTGGTGAGTGAAAGATTAAGATGTAGCCTCAAGATCATCATTTTCTTGTGAGTTGGATTGAGATGTATCCTCACAACTGCAACTACCCTTTAAGGAATCATCATGAATCAAGGGCTCAGTATATATAGGCAATGGAAACAAATCACATAAAAGCTCCCCCTCACATGAAGTAGGATCCCTTTTAAAGAATGGAGTTTCTTCCTTAAAGTGAACATCTTTGGATAAAACACACTTGTTAGTGATAAGATTAAAACATTTATATCCCTTTTGAGTAGAGGAGTATCCTATGAACACACATTTCACAGCCCTAGCATCCAATTTGTCACGGTGTTGAGTTTGCACATGTACAAAACAAGTGCAACTGAAAACTTTCAAGTGTGACAGATTTATTGGTCTGTTTTTAAGGGTTTCATATGGTGATTTGAAACATCTGGGAAGCCTGTTGATCAAATAGATGGTTGTAAGGATTGCATATGGCCAAAACTTTTGGGTACGTTCATATACAACATGAGTGCCTGAGTCTTCTCAAGTATGAAGGAAATATTTGTGAAAACTAGTTCATTTAAGCAACATCTATGCATGCAATTAACAATTAAAAGGCGGAATCATGCTTGTATGCACTCAAAAACAAAACTTTATCCATGAAATTCAAGGCCTAGTAATTGTGGTGAACCAAGACTCAACACAAGTCTTAAGGAAAAGAGTTGAGAAACTTTTATACCTTTGAAGCACCTCGCTGCTTAGCAAAGGATATTCACCCATGTGATGCCCTTCTTTCCTTAGTCTCATTGCTCCTTGACTCAATGGATGTGGATGGAGGAACTTTGCTTCTTTGCTCCATGACTTCTTGGATGGATGAAGGAATGGATTCTCCAAGTTCCCAAAATAGGGAACCTCTAAGTCACCACACCAAGGAGAGCATTGAGGAAGAGATGAGTGACATAGAGGAAGAAAGATTGCAAGCTATTTTCCTCTAGGGTGGCCAGCCTCTTAGAGAGAAAAAGGAGAGGTTGTGTTCTCTCCAATTTCCTCAAAGAAAACCCTAATGATGAAATGGCTATAAAGATGCATTTATACCACCTCACAGTTGAGTGGCAAACTTGCAATTAAGCCAAGTTCATTACCCCTCACTCTTGTGGCCGGCCTTGATGGGTTTATTGGGCTTTCAAGCCCTTTGTGTGTTCGCGTTATCATACAACTTGAGTTATTGGACTTGACATTCAAATCCCAATGGACCTTGAGGCCCAACACTAACCCGAGGTCTAATACAAACTTATTCGTTTGATTAATTAACATATTAATTAATCCTAGCCATAAATAATTAAACCATTTAATTATCTTTACTCATCTCTGTTGTTTCTTCAATCTCTACCTTACACGGTGTACAATCCATTAGGTTCCTTTTAGCAAGGCAATGGGCGATTAGAACTCTTCAAATCGATTGTGAATTGAAACATACTTTCAATTCTCCCTTTAGTGATTATACACCTTTAGGGCTTCCACAAACCATGATTGACACCTAGCAGTATATCGTGGATACCCAAGCTAATCAGAAGAGGTGGAGAACCTATTTAGTTTAAATTACAATTCAATACGGTCTTTCTCTAATACAATACTTTTGACCACGTTGTTTGGTTTGATAGTTTATTCATGTCTACTATCCAATGTGATTGTTTTACTTATATGATTACCTTGGATATGATTTGCAACAACTTCCTAAATCTCATTCATACTATGGCTAGAGATTCTTAATCATATTATAGAGTATTCTCCCTTAAACAGTTTGAAGGTTAGAGATATCTTGTTGTGCATTCACTTGCCTCCGTGGACACCCCTTGATGGAGTGACTTTGACATAGTCAAAGATCAAGGACATAACCATAAGACAACTATGATGCCCCAAGTCAAAGGACTACTTTGCATTATCCCAACCATGAATTCTCATGTGGCATGAGTATAAAAACTCCTTGTTGATCGCGTTCAGTGGACTCATTCTTTATTGAGCACCTACATGCTTGTCTTGGTGTCAGTCACCCCAATGATTCAAGACTAGTCACTCTCCCTCATTGGAATTTGAGAATTTTTCCTTCCAATAGCACTGCCCATTATTTTTGGCAAATTCCATATCCCTTATTGGAATTCGAGAGTTTTGGAGGAAACTCTTAGTAGGGTATGGGAGGCTCACCTCACAATTATATGATGTTGGCTAGCGTTAATAATAATGTAAGAGTGCACTTACTCATAATGTAAGCACATACTTTGACCTTCTCCATTATAGGGTGAAGACGGTGTATGAGACACAAATGATCGGAGCCTACCACGGTGGAAGGTCACGAAAGAGTGTTCAAAGCACTCTCACGCTTGTCAACTTAATAATGGTTTGGTTGAGGGTTTTTAGGTCTCATCACATATAAGCATGCATTTTAATCTCACTAAAACAATTTGGTCCGATTACAACTATTGGTCCATGTGATTGATTTAGTAGTATATGATACTCTCACTATGTTCGTAAAACGGTTTTTAAAGCAAGAGTATATGGTACTATTAACATAAGCTTTGCATTCATTGATAGACTATATAGTTGCCTTAGGGCCTCAGGATGACTATTAACCTTTGATTCGATCTAACAAGAGCCTAGTGTTGGATCTCGGCCTAGGGATGGTGATTTATTTTAGTAACACGTTTAATCACATTAAGGCGTGTTTTCTTATTGGGCATTGGACCCTACTACTCATAATCCTGGGCTTGCACTGATATCGTCCTGTACCGATCTTGGTACAACTCATATCAACGTTTTTCATACAATATGAAATACATAAATCACATTTCTGCGTATGCATAAAGGATTCTATTTCTGCATTAAGCTTTTTTGGGAGTCAAAAGGATACATTCCTCCTTAGAAGAGCAATTTCCCAGTCTGATTGGAATTGTCCTTTCATTTGAAATTTATTATTCGATAAACTTCCTACATCTATTATCTATCAATAGGGATTTGTGATAATCCAATTGTATCTTGAAATCTATCATTATAGATTTCCATCCTATGTATATAGACTATGTCTCCCATATACATTCTAACATTATAGAATCTTTAAAGTCATAACTTTAACGAAGAAGAATTCCTTTCATTTGCAAAATTAATATATCATATATATGTTCAAATTTAGGAATATGATTAACTCCCACTAATCTTTTGTAAACCTAGTAAACAAAAGATTCATTTACATCTTTATGAGAAATCAAACGATTTGATCTTTCTCTCATAAGACGCTTATGACTCCCACTAGCTTGCTAAGATTCATGATGGATGAATCTCTACAACTTTCACGTCTTATGATAACTAGTCTTAGACATATATTATCAAGACTATCTTGATAATGGTTTTGGAAACCCATATTATGTCCAAACATTGAATCACCGTTTAGTTGTAGCTAGCAATCTTCGAATTAAGCGAAGCCAAGATTACGTCACAGATGGTTTCTTCCAAGTCAACCACTCTCGTTGATTGTACTCACCTTAAGCTAATAATTAGCTATTAAGGTTTCATTATTTTGGGTAAAATGCTACTATATCATTTCCTTGAGTATATTTTGTCTATACACTCATTGTAGCCATAAGGAATTTCATTCTTCTTTGTTTCGAATTAAGAGGTGTAACTCTATGACATAGTCATAAAGTTCAAACCATTCAACAGAGACGGTTTATAGATGTTGGAAATGTGCCCTAAAAGCCAACCATATGATGATACCTTACGACATTTCACATGTTAAACTAATCTAGTTTAACATAAAGGGCAAAGATTATTTTTTAAAGTCACCACATATAAATTTTATATGCTTAAACGATAAGCCCATGGAATATGTAATTAGGAGAATGTGATCTAAAGAAGTTAGATTCCTGAGACCATTCTCTTTCGTATACAAATCCTAAACGTTCTTGATCATAGGATTGCCAATTGGGCATTAACAGTCTATTAAGATCAGTACGTGCTATGTCTTCTTTTAGAGAGAGTGACTGGTCTTGAGTCATTGGTGTGACTGACACCAAGACAAGCATGTAGGTGCTCAATAGAGAATGAGTCCACTGAACGCGATCAACTAGGAGTTCTCATACTCATGTGACATGAGAACTCATGGTTGGGATAATGCAACTTAGTCCTTTGACCTGAGGCATCATAGTTGTCTTATGGTTAGGTCCTTGACCTTTGACTATATCAAAGTCACTCCGTCAAAAGGTGTCGACGACATAGTTGGGGTTAAGCAACTTAGCCGTGGAGGCAAGTGAATGCACAACAAGGGATCTCTAACCTTCAAACCGTTTCAAGGAAAATACTCTATGAGATGATTAAGAATCTCTGGCCCCCATGTGAATGAGATTTAGGAAGTCATTCCAAATCATGTTCAAGGTAATCATATAAGTAAGAGAATCACATTGGATAGTAGACATGAATAAACTATCACATCCCAATCTCGACTCCACCGCAGCACGATATTGTCCGTTTTCGGCTTACCATTCCTTCACGGTTTTGTTTTTGGGAACTCAAGAGCAACTTCCAAAAATGCGTCTTGCAAATGGGAGGTGACCCAAAGCGGACAATAACGTGCTACGATGGAGTCGAGAATGGGATGTGACAATTTGGTATCAGTGCCATTCTGCCATTCGATGCGAATGTGGTAGTGAGGACACCGAGTTCCCCTTAAGTGGGGTGGATTATGAGATCCCACATCGACTAACGGACAGGGGGTGATGTGCCTTATATGTACATACTTCCCTCCCTATAGCATGAGGCCTTTTGGGAACTCACTGGCTTCGGATTCTGTCGGAACTCCAAAGTTAAGGGAGTTCGGGCAAGAGCAGTCCTAGGATGGGTGACCCCTCTGGGAAGTTCTCATCTGAGTTCCTAGAAACAAATCTGTGAGGGAATGGTAAGCCCAAAGCAGACAATATTATGCTGTGGTAAAGTCGAAACTCGGATGTGACAAAAACTGCCAAACCAAACAATGTGGTCAAGAGTATTATATTAGAAAAACACTGTATTGCATTTTAATCCCAAACTGAATGGATTCTCCACCTCTTATGATTAGCTTGGGTTGCCATGACATACTACTAGGTGTCACTCATTGTTTGTGGAAGCCCAAAAGGTGTATAATCACTAAAGGGAGAATTGAAGAAACCAAGAAGCCTTCTAAAAAGAGGAAGACAACACCGAAGAAAGAAAAGCTCGACGATTTAGCAGAAAAAGACGACGTTCGAAGCTCGATTTCTTCAAGGATGAAGCACCAAGCAACCTCAAAAGTCAACAGAAAAAGACAACTAAAGGTAATGAGGCGCACCATAGTACACACTGGCTAATCTTCATGCCAACAAGCCCAAGGGGATGGCATTGAAGAAAAGGTCCAAGACGTCTTCCACATCACGATCCAAAAAGGCAAAGAGGACGAAACCTTTGAAGAAGACATCACTGCTGCACCACCATAACTCGAGGATGAGGGGCAAGCCACAGTTGATGATCTCAAGAAGCTTAACTTAGGCACAAACGAAGACCCGAAACCTATCTTTGTAACTGCACTGCTAAGTGCGGAAGAGATCGAGGAGTACTACCAACTACTATTGGAGTACAAATGTGTCTTTGCTTGGACCCACAAAGAAATGCCCGACCTTAACCCTACAATCGCGATGCATCGTCTTGCAATCAAGCTTGGAACGCAACCGAGATTGACAAACTAATTGAAGCAAGCTTCATTCAAGAGCTGCAATACCATAAATAGATGTCCAACATCATCTTTGTCCTTAAGAAATCTGGACAAATACATATTTGAGTAAATTTCGCCGACCTCAACAATGCTTGCCAGAAGGATGACTTTTTCTTGCCCATCATCGAAATCATGGTGGATGCAATCACTGGCCATGAGGCACTATCATTCATGGACAGCTTCTCTAGATACAATCAAATCCACATGGCTTTCGAAGATGAGGAACTAACCCCTTCCACACTCCGAAAGGTATCCATTGCTACAAGGTAATGCCCTTTGGCTTGAAGAATGCTGGAGCTACATATAAATACGCAATGTAGAAGATCTTTAATGACATGCAACATAAAAACGTAGAATGTTACGTGGATGACTTAGTTGTCAAGTCCAAAAAGAGATCCAATCACTTGAAAGATTTACGAATGGTGTTCAACGAACTACGACACTACAACCTTAACATGAACCTGTTGAACTGTGCATTTGGCGTCACCTCTAGCAAGTTCCTCGGCTTCATTGTCAAGCACCGTGGCATTAAAGTAGACCAATTGAAGATCAAGGCCATCCAAAGCATGCCTAAACCAAGGAACTTACATGAGCTAAAAAGTTTACATGGGCGGCTAGCCTTCATCAAAGGCTTCATCTCCAACTTCACTCGACCCTGTCAACCCTTTAGTTGACTCGTGAAGAAGGATGCTCCGTTTATATGGAGTCTTCAAAGTCTCCACAGCAGTGGGAGACAAGATGGCCAACTCCATAGCTATGACTTTCACTTGCTCTAGGCGTGAAATCTTCTCTTAATGCTGAGAAAGTGTAGCTTCCTGCTTTGAGAGAACACATTGAAGTCGTGATGCTTCGATTTCCAACTGCTCTTGCTCTCGCACCAACACTTCTAGATGCACTTGGATGGAAGCTAAAGAAGTCCCTGTGACTTGATAACCTTCCGAAGTGGCTTGCTGCAAAGACCGAACTTGGGCATTTGATAAGTCTATTGCTGCAAGCTGCTGAACTCTAACCTTTAGATTTAAACTTGTTCGAGGAAACATCATGCAAAGAAGAATACTTAGTTGAGGTAGCCATAAGCTCGGCAATCTTGGCTCTCAAGAGTGAGGAATCAATGATAATGTTGTTAATCGCAGAAATAAGCTTCGCCAAGTCTTCCTTGAGCAATGCAAGGTCCTCCAATGGGCACTTTGAAATCCTCTTCTCAATATGGCTCTTGATATCCATGGCCGTGGGAAGGTTGATGCGATGGATAAGCAGCTCGGTGCCACTAAGGTTCGACCCACTCAAAGAGATCTCAGAGGTAGCTTGCAAAGGTGTTGGATGCATGATGGGCTCTTGCATACCTTCACCTACACACGACAAATTTGGGCAACTTGGCAGATTTGGAATAAGCTCTACACCGGGCGGATCCCCAATCTCCTCGTATGTAGGTAGATTGCCTCCAAATAGCCTCTCCGTAAAGGAATGAACGCTTATGTTTACCAAGTTAAAAGAACAAGAGTGCCCAGCCTAAAGAAGACAAAGAAAGGTGTTAGAAACAAAAGCTAAACTAATGAAAGCAGGAGAAATCACAAGAAAGAAGGAAATACATACATCTTTCTCAAGTGATTTACGACCATCAAATTGAGGAGGCCTTAACACTTTCTTCTTTTATGATGGAAATTAACGTTGTTGTCATCCAGAGCACTTTCATGCGGTCGCTTGTTCAAAAATTGTTGGCGCTGCTGCAAAACAAGTTCATCTTCATGTGAATCAACTTCATCATCCGCCTCTTTAGATGCATTCGAATGTTAAGAAGACAAGCACGGGCGTTGATGAGTTAAAGCCGCAAGTCCATCTTGCAAAGGAGCTACACTCGCACAATCAAAAGGTGCCAGTTGCGTAGGAACCGTAGAATAACCCTCTCTTAGTGCATCATTTTGTGAACGAGAAGAATTGTTGTTACTTGATGTCCCCAAGTTTTTATGGTGTACCTTTGACCCCCAACCTACGTAGGCACAGGTCACTGGATTGCTCTTGAACTCGTCCTTGGTCGGCAGGGTGATAGAAGCATTTATGCATGCACGGGTACAAGACTCCCAATGCATATACACAGCTTGCAAGGATTCTGACTGTGCGTTTTCCTTCAGCTTACCTGGCACATGTTGGACAAACCCAAACTACTTGCTGAAACGGAGTAGACTATACGGCTGAACAATACATAGGTCTCCTAGTTGTAAAGAAACATACCCCGAGCGAAGACTTGTGAGATAAGACAAGTCTAAGAAATGAAGGTGTGAATCATTTATGAGGCCTCGCCGCGCTGAGCCTACTCTCACCAGATGATCCATTCTCAAACCTTCACAGCTTCTAAACAACGTTTACACTTACAAATCATTAAGGCTCTTTCCAAAAAGCATGCTAAAGTACTTTGTCATTGAAGGGCCTGACTTGACTGAAGTTGACAAAGAAAGCCCCGACTTGTCTAAAGTTGACGAAGATAAATAAGTGCCAAAGCACTCACCTAACCAACAATACACATAATGTTAGGGAAGTACCGCAACACGATCTTCAGTACTCGCTGAGTTCGAAACAATGCTTAGGGTATCATAAATATTGGCTAAGACTGGAATAGCAAGGCAGAAAGGTTCACCTACAACCATCTTGCTAGCCATCTTGAAGACTCTAGGGCAGATAAAGTTGACATCGTCTTTGGGAAAACAAACTTACAAAGCCAAGAAGCTAAGAAAATGGCTAGGTAAGATTCTTCCATGTACTTTGACACTACACCAAGATCCTCAAACGCTTTCAACTCGGCAAGGGCACGGCACCTAGGTGAACCAAAATTGAATCCATGAAGAAATCTTCACGCCTAACTTACCCTAAGCCTCTTGGCAAAGCTTGTGATACGCCCAAAATAAATAATGGCAACTTGCAGGCAATCCTCGGCTATTGTGATGAGAAAATTCCTGCACGCTAGGAAAAACCTCGTTAGAAAACTTACCTTGGATCGGCAAGCCTCCTACATTATGGAGATCCTTTGTGATGTGTGAAGTGTGTTAGTCCCTGAACACCAATACTCAAAGAATGCACGACTGACGAAAGCATGGCGATCATAACTAAACAAAGATGCGTACACGATGTGATAAAGGCCTACGTTGGTAAGCACATCTGTAGATCGGCTCAAGACATCTTCAAGCCACTCCCAACAAAACTCAGCAAAGACAGCTTCTCCAGTAGTCGACAAGGTGCTATTCCAAGTTATAGCTTCGCTACAGATGTGATTGCCAAGAAGCTCAAACAAAGCTAGTTGATTATCACGAACATGGTGCAAAAGATTCAAGATAAGAATCCTCAATGTACATGCCTTCTTCTTCGTATTTGGTTGATCAAAATCTATTACCTCCCATCATACTTCAAAAGACCATGACTTGATATGCATCGAGTTGTCTTTCATAGGAAGAACAAGCGCCTTAGGGCCAGTCAACGGCGCACAAACTTCAACGGCATTCCCCTATCTTATGAATCACCTTCCTTCACAAGAATGGTGATGGTATTGCTCTTAAAGAACTTGAAAAATACCATGGCTGCAACAAAAAAAAAAACAAGAAAGAAAAAAAGAAAAGAAAGACAACTAAAGCACAAGGTGGGACGGCAAAATAATTTGAGCATTGAAGGATGACGATGACAAAGTCACAATGAGACAAACCTTGTAAGCGTTGAAGGATGACAATGACAAAGTCACTAAAGAAAAATACATGCGAGACAAACCTCGTGAGCGTTGAAGGATGACGATGACAAAGTCACAATGATGAAAAGAAATTATCCACAAAGCTTGAGCAGTACGACAAAGAGGGTAGCTATGCAACCCCGCAACGATTACGCAAGCAGTTTCTTGCAATGCACGGCAATGTCACCACTGAGGGAAAACTATGAACAAAAGGCACTAAATAGAAAAACTCATCTGTAGTCTTTTACACAGCATGACACGGTAAAAAGCATAAGGCATGGCAAGCAGTGCATGACAAGAAGGTTTTGTGACAGAAACACACACCTAGTTGTCCTATAAATAGGGGTCAATTGCTTCCTAATGCTACGAAGGAAATACATGCCAAATAGTAAAAGGAAAATCAAAAGAAAGAAGTACATTCCAACCAAAAGAAGGAAGCAAATTCCAAGCAAAAAAGGGCAATGTAGTTTCAACCAACATGGGAAATACATGTTGTTTTTGCAACAAAATCAGCAAAGAGAAGAAAAGGAAAAAAAAAAAAAAAAAAAACGAAAGGGCTTCAAAATTTCCAAAACAACAAAGGAAAGTACCTCTCCTTGCCAAAATACAAAAAGGAAATCCCTCCAAGCAAGGACGAGTCTTCAAGTTTCCCAAAACATGGAGAAAAATACCCTCATTGCCATGAAAAAGAGAAAGGGGAAAGAAAAACAAATGCAAATCCTACTTACCCAAGGACAAACATTAAATCTTTCCAAAACCTTGAAGGAAATCACCAAAGCTTTCCAACACTTTGAAGGAAATCACCCTCATTACCAAACTTGAAGGTGATTCCCACCTAAGGAAGAAAAATGCATTTTTCCCACACCTACAAGGAAAAAATCCAAGCCTCAAAAGACACCAAATGTATCTTGTCAAAAAATTATGGAAAATCAATACACATAATAAGTATGTGTTGATTTATCCATTTTCAAAATTTTCATTCAAGATCAAGCCTCTACGACCCTTGAAGAAAATTTTCATTTCATTCAAAATCAAGCATCTATGGCCCTTGAAGAAAATTTTCATTTCTTTCAAGATGAAGCCTCTACGGCCGTTGAAGAAAGCCTTCATTTATTCAAGAAATATGCCTCAATGACCCTTGCAGAAATATATTGTCCAAGAAATATGCCTCAACGGCCCTTGACGAAATTCATCATCTCAATTCAAGAAATACACCTCTACGACCCTTCAAGAAGTAAACTAATTTAAGATCATGTCTCGATGACCCTTGAGTTAGAACAATCATAGTGCAGGACTTCAACACACGTTTCCTACATATGAAAAGCACATGCCTACAACGCGCCTTAAAGTGGGGGCATTTGTAGACATGTAAATTTCGTTACATGCAAATGATGCATCACAAAGCTCCACGGGGCATATGACTCATCATAAATGGACAAGTCATCAGTGACATGTGGCACAAAACAAGTAAAGGAAGCTCAAAAGTATTCCTAAAATTCGGCAAAGGGGAAGAAATCTCCTTAAAAATGGCAAGGGGCCCAAATTGCTCCTAAAACCGAAAAGAAAGTTAAGGAATCTTCACAAAACAAGCAAGAATTGAAGATTGATCGCAAAATACGCAAGAAAGCCTTATAGATTTTGGCCAAGCAAGGGAAAGTGGCTGAAATTAAGACACAAAACATGCCTAAATTCTCCCATGGACGAATCAAGACACAAATCAAAGCCAAATCCACCCAAAGGCATGGCTTTGGAAGTCTGTAAATACAAGGTCCTAGGACAAGCAAAACGTCGACAATTTCTACATTCAAGGGCCAAAATTCTCACATTGAGAAGAATCTCTGCCAAATCTTTGAAGAATAATATGGTTTTAAAGCTCTTTTCAAAGAACTCACAACCAAAGCCGAAGCGCTCCCTTGAAGAATTAACAACCACTTATGCCGATTCCTTCAAGACTTTGTTGCAAGCTCAAAACTTGCAACGACGTTTGTTTCAAGATCAAGTCCCCAAGAGCCTAGAATCAACAAAATCCCACATTGACATCACCTTTGCCGCATGTCATACATAAACCCAGGGGTGAAAACTATCCACGCATTGTTTCAAGCTCAAAACTTGAAGCAATGGTTCAATCGTTCATCCCAGATCAAGTCATTGCGACCCTTGTATTAACAACCTAAGCATCGACATCAAATTTGAAGACTAGATTAGAGGGAAAATTGTAAACAGAGACTGTAACCTACAAATTCATCAATACAAATCTACTTTGTACACGTTTTCTCGTTGCATTCTTTACAAAATTTTCGCGTTTATAATGGCATTCCCTTGAGGCCGCCACCTCCATCATTTTAAACCGTAAATCCGAGTGACAAATCAAAACTAAGGGTTACTTTTTCCCTCTTAATCCCTCAGTTTTTTCACACACTGGCAAAAGAGAATTTTACTGCCATCTTATCAGTTGAACCCCCTACCTAATTGCATTCCACTTGTTTCAACTGATCCCAACCCTCTCAGCTCTGCATTTTCATTAACTACACTAAATCATAGCAACACCACCCAATTCACCTCCATTCCAAATCAATACACCAATAGCACCCAAAACTCCATTCCAAATCTTCTTAAATACACCAACATCCATAACTCCTCCTGCAATTAATACCCCATCTCCCAAAACAAATCCCTTCCTCTTTAATACTCCCAATTATAAATGTGTTAGTGTTACACCAAACTCCAGATCGTAGCATCCAATCACCCAGAATACACCCCCTGCAAAAGAATTAAACTGTGGCAATAAGCCGCCCCATCCAAAGCCAGATGCTGGTACTCGTCTTTACAAGTATAAGTCATCAAGTAAACATATCTCAACACAGTGTATTTTGTTTTGGAAGAGTACAATCTTCAGTTGGAAAGGGAGATTGAGTGTATTCGTGGGGAGTTAAGTATTGTTGAAATGCAGAACCAGGACTTAAGGACAGATGTAGCCAGGTTGCTATCCAGCATGCACCATATGAAACATTTGAATGAAAATTAATCCATTAGAGATTTCCAAGGTGTGCACCTACACTAAGGAGGAAGTTGAAATGAGGAAGAAACATGTTGAGCATGAAGGGGTTAATTCTATAAAGCTTTATGCCCAACTTGTGATGCCCAATGATCAAGAAATCCTTTGAGTAGCCGTACATAAGGTCCTTGGTTATGGTAATGCTTCACCAATTTATGTTTGTGGGGCTGGCTGTGATGAGTACATGTTTTTTTGGAACACAAATATTTGTACAATGTCTTCAATAGTGGATGTGGGAGTGGGATGAGTACATGCTTTTTGGAACCTAAATGGTTGTACAATTTCAACAACATTCGATGTGGGAGTGTACGTTTTTGTGTAGTATTAATTTTTGTCTCACTTGTGTGTTTCCAAAAATATTTTTTGCTACTTGAAGGACCAAGGTGACAAGACAGTGTGAGGGTAGACAGTGGTATTTATAAATGCTAATAAGCACACATGTGTACAAAAACATCAATTTTTTTGCCCTATTGAATGTGACAGTATACGAACTCAACATTTTGATGACATTACAACACATTTTTACTATCGTACTGTAAAAGGTTTAGGATTTGGAAGGATTTTATATGAACAAGAAGTTGCAAACTCAGTTCCTGATAGCCTAAACACCACTATACACAAGCCATGATATACCTACAATAGGCTGTCATAAATCAGTCAAGTCCATCCAGTTTTTGTTGGTCTCACATTTAATGATATCTAAATTGATCATCTACACATGGAACGCAAGGACAAGTCATTAGACAATGCTTGGTTTGTCCACGATACATTCCTAATGTAGTTACACAAAAAAAGGTATGCAATTGGAAAGAGTATTGTTAACGAACTAGTTGTAAATAGACAATCCATTTCCATCCATTTATGTCTTCCTATGACATTTACTGACATGTAAATCGATCATCTGTAATATAGGCAACAACAATTTACTAGCCATGGTTTAGCCACACATGTCATGGCTTTGTCGGAGAGTGACAATGATTCCAATGATCTATCACACCCCGGTCTTGACTCCGCCGTAGCATGATATTGTCCGTTTTAGTCGTTGACCACACCCTCATGGTTTTGTTTCTGGGAACTCACACGAAAACTTCCCAGAGGGTCACCCATCCTGGGAATGCTCTCGTCTAAACTCGCTTAACTTCAGAGTTTCAATGGAATCTGAAGCTAGTGAGTCCCTAAAAGGCCTCGTGCTATATGGAAGTGGTCATGAACATATAAGGCACATCAATCCTCTCTCCGTTATTTGATGTGGGATGTTACATGATCCGATTGATCAAACTACAGAATCAAAGGCCAATTTTTTTGCAAACTCATGCTCTATCAATGAGTGACATCAAAAGTACCTTGAAAATGAGTCCACATTGGTTGCATTACAATAACAGTTGAACAAAGCGTTGTACAAATCAGCAAAGTACAAACGCCTAATACATAGCCAAAAGCGTAAGTATGAAGCATTAGTTGAAAAAGAGATGAAAGATGTATGTCGTAGGTCAATCTATTTATGATAGACAAAGCATCTCAAAAAAGAGTGTGACTCGGCTTTCTATGATGGGTTTGACAAATTTCATTCCTATCTCCATCGAGTTCGACCTGGATATGATTGGGATTGCATTATGGCCTCACAAGTGGAAGACATCATCAGAGATGTTGGTGGTTACACTGAACACAAGTACATGAAGGCGGCTGACAACACCTAAGGATGGTTAACCTCATATCTCCCTTGCTATATATTTGCTCCCATCCTAATTTTGTACATTTTCTAAGGACTTTTGTAACTATATCGTAATTTCAAGATTAAGTATTGCAAGTACAAGTTTCATAGACATTCCTGTATATTCACAAATTTTCGTAGGATCTCATAACATGTCAGCCACAGTTGATAACACATTCCATCATTGCTGTTACCCACACAAACTTTGTAAAACCAACTGTGGCCACATGTAATAAAGTTTCATCCCCTTGCAAAATTAACACATATTGCATAAAAAATGAATATACACAATTTAGTTATTCACACCCTCTTCAATGGTCATTCATCATATATTTGTATAAAACATCTAGCACACCCGAATTACCACCCGTAAGTTTAGTGTTACTGTTTTGGGTTGGCATTGAATTAGGCTCAGGGTTAGCAACTTCATTTCGCCTGGTAACATCATCATGACTGGTGCTCGGCTGCACATATGTGTGTTCTTTGAGCTCACTCCGACAAGAACTAGACAATTACTAATCAATCCAAAGTTATTTCAAATATTATAGCCACAAATATATTGTCAAGCAAACCGTAGATCTCCAATTTTGACTTCGTTTCTCTTTTGTACTTGTCCTCGACGCCCCTTTTCTTTTAACTTGAATGGGATCTTTAAACGCATCGGGTTGGGAACTCCTCGCCCCCTTTGCAATCTATTTTCTTTTACAATCGCAGTTACCACCACCTAAACAGTTTAGCTTCTTATCCAACATTTTCAAAGTCCATGACATAAATACAGTACCTTCATCTGACATCACTGCCTTACCAATCAAGTATGAAGCTTTCTTAGTAAACTATGCTCTTTTGGACATAGTAGAATTGTCGGCGTGTTTGCCCACTTCTTTCCCTTTCGTATCCAAAATAATGCCATTTTTGTCTGTTTAAAGCCACCTTTTTAATATGTAACATTCTACCAACAACTCTATTTGTTTCATTCTCAAATATGCCAATATGTGTCGACAAGGAAGTCCCTAAAACTCTATCTATTTGCTATTGCATTTAGTGTAACCCGAGGTCTTATCAACCACCAACATCTTCATCTTTGTCACCCCGCAACCCTTTCAAGTACTTCGTACATTGTCTCATTCTCGTGCCCCCTCAAGAAACAAGTTAGACTCTTCAATTTCTCCACTTGAAACTTTTCGAATATATACAGTGTGTACAACTTGGCCATTTGCTCTTCCATTGGTGTGTGAAGCTACAGTGGAAGGGCATGGTTTTCATCAAGATGGTCACCAATCACCTCTTTTTGACATTGCCATCCAAGGGCTCGATTGAACATAATGATGAATTTAATCGAAACGTGCTTCTTGTGCACATACTCCTTGAAAAAAGAATGACTACTCTCAACACACTGATTGCTCGACATTCTGGTAGAAAAAACGTGCTTACAAAATGTCGAAACCCATTATGCACATAAGTCATAAATGTCCTGAAGCCATGTTTTATCAACCAACTCACATTCTTCTTCCAACACCTTCTACCTTGCCTAAAATTCTTCTTTGATTTCAATATCCCATATGCAATCATGCAAATCCTTGTAAGTGCCCCCTATTGGAGATATGCCTTGAAAGTCAATCTTTGGAAGAAACCTTTTCAGGACAATGTCTGTATGTGTAGATAACTCTAATACAGCCAAGGGGCAAAGTCACTCATTAGGACTAACTCAATAAACGATATACATCCAAAATAGTGAATCCATGGATAATGGATCAATGGAAGAAGTAATCCAATGATGTTAGACTGCATAGACCTTCTTCACATAACCATATGTCCAAAAGGTTCCTGGTCATAGGATTGTCAGAGGGACACTGACAATACATAGACCAGTACATACTATGTCCCCTTCAAATAGGAAGGATGGAAAGTCTCAAGCCATTCATGTAGTGACCCCAAGACAAGTATGTAGGTGCTTATTAAGGGAATGAGTTCATTGAGCATAATCAAACGAGAGTACTTGCATGGAGGTCTACTCACATGTCAAGCAAGTAACTATACTGGTTGGAATAATGTAAGTAATCTTTTGACCTAAGACATCATAGTTATCTTAGGGATACGTTGCTAATCATTTAATAATGAGATGTGACCACATCTCATCTTGGATGTTTTATGCATTGTTGGGGTCAGTGATTTATTCTCAGATGCGTGTGAATGCTCAACAAGTGATCTCTAATCCTCATTATGAGAGGAAGAATACTCTAAGATATGATTCGGGAATCTTTGGCTGAAGTATTGAGCGTAATGATGAAAGGCATTCCAATACGACTCAATTGAATTACATAACTAGTATAATCACATTAGGGGTTTGACATTAAGTATCCATAACCTAGTAATGTGATTGTGAGTATTGTTCTAGAGAAGGATCAAATTACATTGTAATTCCAACTGAATAGGTTCTCTGACCAAATTCTACATTAGTTTGGGTAGCCATGATATATGGTTAGATGTCACTCATGGCTTGTAAGTCCTTCTAGATGATTAAATAAGTAGTCATCAAAGAAGAAGGAGAATTAAAAGTAAGTTTTCATTCACTGAGTGAGTGGATAAATAATAATCAATTGGATTGGTACCCATTACCTCACTGCCTCGCTAATTAGAACTTAAAACGATTGTACACCGATACACTTTTGTGGTGAGACAACTAAAGGATGATGGAATTAATTAATTGGATTAATTAAGTGCTATGATTAATTAGAAAGTCTAAAAAAATCATAGAAGAGATGAAACATCGTTTCGGGCTTAAAGAAAAGTTTGGGTTTATTCAGGCCCATCGGGCCCAAACCCATTGGGCTTTTTATTCAAGGATGACTTGAAATGATAAAAACCCAAAGTCCAAACCTACATTAAGGGGCCGGCCAAAGATGAAGAAAGAAGAGAGAGAAAGAATCAATTAGTTGACTTACTTCTTTGACCTTTATAAAGAGAGTTGAATGAAAAGTTTCATTAGAGCTTTTTTGTATGAACTTTTCAACAAGAGAAAAACAAGTCACTCTCTCTCTACACACATACATAGCCGGCCACCAAGAGGGGAAATAGCTAATCATCTCTTCTCATTTTGGTTATTCCAACATGTATCTGAAGGATTATTTTGGAAGATGACATGTTCATTTAAGCAACATCATTAGCACGCAATTAACAAATTAAAGGCGGAATCATGCTAGCATGCACTTAAAAACAAAACATTACCCATGAATAGCCTTTGTTTAAACTCAAGGCCAATTAAATATATATAGGTACGCATCATCTAATAATAACATATTTCTAAATGCTCAAGGTAATCATTATCTTGAATTGGTCAAAGTTCCAAAAGACTTCAAAACAATATTGTCGAACACTAATGGTTTAATACATTCAATCACATATATTAAATATTAGCCCGTTCTATCAACTATATTTTTCTCTCAAGCGAGGCATATATTAATTAGTGTTGGAAGTATGCCCACAAAGCCACTCATTTGATGTAATAGCTTTTTGGAATACTTATTGTGTTAAACTTTTATATGTTTAATAGAGGGCAAAGCTTATTGTTAATCACTATTTATAGTATCTTGTGTTTAAGCAATAAGGGAATCCAAGGAATGTATTTGATCTAAGAGACAAGTGATTTAAGTTAGTTAAATTAACGAGACCTTTCTCTTATGTTCATTCCTAAAATGTTCCTAGCCATAGGATTGCCAATTGGGCATTGACAATCCGCTAAGGTTAGTATGTGTTATGTCGACTCAAGCGTGAGTATGAACTAGTCTCAAGTCATTTGGTGTTGGACACTAAGGCAAACACATAGGTGCTCGAAAGAGTAATCGAGTACACTGAACAACGATCAAACGAGAGTTCGAACATACATGTCATGTGAGAACTCAATAGTTGCAATATGCAAAGTAGTCCTTTGACCTGAGGCATCATTGATGTCTAATGGTTAGGTCCTTGATCTTTGATTATGTCAACGGCATTCCATTGGAGTGTCCACGACATTGTTGGGGTCAAGCTATCTAGTCATGTAGATTCCTCTTTGTATTTAAACAAAGGCTAATCACCCAAAGAGAGGGCCTTCATTCCTTGCATCTTAGATCTATGGATTTGGATGGATGAAAAAGGTTTCTCCAAAGTTCCCAAAATTGAGAACCTCTAATGATTATCACCAAGGCATAATGAAGAAGAAATGAGTGACCTTGGAGGAGTTTGATTGCTAGATGATCCCTCCAAGGTGGCCGAAATTTTAGAGAGAAAGGAGAGCTTGTGTTCTCATCCTTTCCCCAAAAACAACCCTTAATGAATTTTAGACTATAAAGTCTTTTATATAGTCCCTTCAAATAAGTGACCTAATGGACCAAAAGCCCTATTCTTCTAACATGGCCGGCCTATAGGGTTTATTGGGCTTTCAAGCCCTTTGTTTATTCAAGTTGTCATACAACTTGAGTTAATGGGCTTGACATTCAAATCCTATTGGGCCTTGCGGCCCAAAACCAACCCGAGGTCTTTAACGAACTTATTCGTTTGATTAATTAACATATTAATTAATCCTAGCCTTAGATAAATAATTAAACCATTTAATTATTCTTACTCATCTCCTTTGTTTCTTCAAACTCTACCTTACTCGGTGAACGATCCATTAGGTTCCTTTTAGCGAGGCAGTGGGCGATTAAAACTCTTTCTAATCGATTGTGAATTGAAACTTACTTTCAATTCTCCCGTTCGTGATAATACACTTTTAGGGCTTCCACAAACCATGGTTGACGCCTAGCAGCATGTCATGGTTACCCAAGCTAATCAGAAGAGATGGAGAACCTATTCAGTTTTAGGATTACAAATGCAATACGGTATTTCTCTAATACAATACTCTTGACCACATTGTTTGGTTTGATAGTTTATTCATGCCTACTATCCAATGTGAGTCTTGTGCTTATATGATTACCTTGAATGTGATTTGGAACACATTCCTAAATCTCATTCATACTTTGGCCAAAGATTCTTAATCATATCATAGAGTATTCTCCCTCAAACAGTTTGAAGGTTAGAGATCCCTTGTTGCGCATTCACTTGCCTCCATGGCTAAGTGGCTTAACCCCAACGATGCCGTGGACACCCTCCTGATGGAGTGACTTTGACATAATCAAAGATTAAGGACCTAACCACAAGACAACTGTGATGTCTCAGGTCAAAAGACTAATTTGCATTATCCCAACCATGAGTTCTCATGTGACATGAATATGAGAACTCTTCGTTGATCGTGTTCAGTGAACTCATTCTCTATTGAGCACCTACGTACTTGTCTTGATGTCACACACACCAATGACTCGAGACTAGTCACTCTCCCTGAGAGAAGACATAGCACGTACTGATCTTAATGGACTGTCAATGCCCAATTGACAATCCTATGATCAGGAACGTTTAGGATGTGTCAACGAAAGAATGGTCTCATGAATCTAACTTCTTTAGATTGTATTCTTCCAATCACATATTCCTTGGACTTATCGTTTAAGCATATAACATTTATATGAGACGGCTCAAACAATAATCTTTGCCCTTTACATTTAAACTACATTAGTTTAACTTTGTGAAATGTCCGTAAAGTATCATCATATGATTGGTTTTAGGGCACATTTCCAACAGTATCTCATTACACTAGTGGGTGTGGATCTTTATAGGTCTTCTACTTTGGAGACTAGAGGAGAATCAAAGGAGTTCCAAATCTATCAAGGTGGAGGAAACAAGGAGGGAGCCTAGACTCAAGGAGTTCCAAGAACAAAGAGCTTGGACGTGGTCCATCCTTGGTCTAAAATCTAGATCAAGAGGTATAAAACTCAACCTTCACTTTGTTCTTCAATATTTTGTTTGATGCATCATATATTAACCTATGCTTGTTGAAGGGGATTTGCATGACTATAGCTTTGATAATATGTGATAATATGCTTCCGTTGCTTATGTATATAAATTTAGAATTGTATATGCATGCTAGTCACTAGAAATCCCACTATAAATCTCATTATTTCCCTTTAAGTGGTATCAAGAACCAAAGGTTTATATTTGATGTGTCCTTTTGGATTTTCTGCATATGGGTTTTGATTTTATGTTTGACATATTATTTCTTCATTCTATGTAACATCTCATATCGCCCAGGGGAGTGATCCTTATATGTATGTTCCCATCCCTACCTAGCATGAGGCCTTTTGGGAGCTCATTGGCTTCGGGTTCCGTAGGAACTCCGAAGTTAAGCAAGAAGGGGGCTAGAGCAATCCCATGATGGGTGACCCACTGGGAAGTTGCTTGTGAGTTCCCAAAAACAAAACCGTGAGGGAATGGTAAGCCCAAAGCGGACAATATCGTGCTACGGTGGTGGAGCGGGCCTGGGAAGTGATCCGCCCCGGGCCGGGATGTGACATTCTAGGTATGTTTATCTTTTGTTTTTCAAGTGTTGAAAAATGTGTTTCAAGAGTTGAAAAAAGATATGTACGCAAAAAGTGTTTTGGAAGCATGAATGAAGGGTGAGTTTTTGAATAAAATTTGGGGTTTTATCTTCCATAAGGGAGGGCACAGTTTTGGGGAGAATTTTGGCTTGTGTTTGTGTTTTATTTTGAGTCTCTCACACACACACACACACACTTTTAAACTAGAAAGCCAAGGCCTTGTCATTTTTGTTTTTGGTTTGAAAAACCACCAAGAATGTGCAAATCTTGAAATTGTTTTCATGGTTTTGTTCTTGGTGCTCATATCTTTGTTCTTGAAGTTCATACTTTGATTATGTATTTGGATATTAAACTTTCTATTAAGAACTTTCCATGTTTTTATCCATCCTAGAAAAGCCCATTAGTCAACTAAGATAGATTTGTTTGTCAATAAATCAAAGATTCAATTACCAAAAACTATCCTAGTCAGCAAGGCAACGGTTCGTGGCAAGTTATTAATGTGTCAAGTGGGCAAGATTGTGAGCACATACCATTTAAATGTTCAACAAATATATGTATCATGTATGAGTATGTGAGATGTGTGACACAATAAAAATAACTTGAACACAAGATATTTTTGGCCAGAAAAACCCACCTCTGGGTTAAAAAACCGAGGACTCTCCACTGAGTCCAATCCACTAGTGTAAACAAAGGTTCACACAAAGACCACACAAGCTCAATTCCTAGATTCCTATCTATGGAGCAGCTTTACCTTTGTGCAACCTTGCCTTACACGAGACGGACTCCTTCGGTCTTCACGACGTGGCAACTCCTCCTTAGCTCATACCTTGAGGCACCGAGATCAACACAATCAATGATATGATATGATTTTCTAATATGCACATGAAATCCGAATTCAAATGACTAGTCAGATTCTCCAAACAAACAGTTGAAGGAAGAATCTAACTTGAATCCAAAACCTTGGTCTAAAACCTAATTTAAAGGTTAAAACTAGACCAAGACGTAAATTCAAAACCTTAAAAGAATGCAACCCTAATATACAATGATTGGGTGTTTAATGCATAAGGAATGTTTGGTAGTTAGGGTTTCATAAATGGAGAAGATGCAAGCTTAAAGCCTTAAAGCAACTCTCTTTCTAGAAATAAATTTTGAACCCTCAAAGAAAAATCTACAATCCTAGAAGCAAATATACGCCAGGGAATCTCATTTTCCATCAGCCAACTTGTCCCAAGGACACTTATGGATTGGAAAAAAGATCTAGGAAGATCAATGGCCAACAACTGACTACCTGCAGAAAGGTGTCAGTCAGCCCATGTGGGTTATCTTAATTTGTGTGCCTAGAAAGCCGGAAGTCAGCACACAAAACTAACTAGATAATTAAACTAGACAGAATGCAATATAAATAGAGACATAAGAAGCACATGCATAAACAAACCTTTTGAGGTGAAATGTGCCACTTCTTGAATATTTCCTCGAACAACAATAGCCCATAATTTGAGTATATCCTAAGCTAGATTGAGCATGTGTGGTGGTTCAATTACAATATTTGACAAGGAAAGCCAAACACTTAAGACTAGACTTTACAATCTCCCCCTTTGGCTTTCGTTGACAAAATACCCAAAGCCTATAACTAATTTCACTCAAAACCCATACTCAAGAGAACATCAATCAACAGAAGAATACCAAATAACAACTCTTGACAAGAACAAGTGAAATTTATCATGGGTAAAAGGCTTGCAAGATATGAAGCACAACAAAAATTTTGTCCCCCCTTTTGTAATGGTAAGACAAAGAAATGGTGGAAAATCACACAAAACAGTCAAATTTGCAACAAATAAACATGATAAAAACAACAAGAGCACAACAGATACATATTTTGTAATAGATTATGTGGATATGCCCAAGCACAATGTAGCAACAATGAGACTAGCAACAAGTAAACACAAAAGGATGCATGCGATGTGATTGAAGTCCCCCATAATGGCAACTCTCCCAAAAATGATGCTTGCAATATGAACATATTCTTGACCAAGATTACCACACATAAGTAAAGATTTGCACCAATAGACAACCAACAACCAATGACTATATGAGAATAAATCCGATGTAGCTTGAATATCTATGCTTCCAAGAGATATGTAATTTGAAGAACACAAAAAGTAGACGTGCAATGCTGTTCTCAATGGACAAATGCTCAAAGGCATACACAAACATTAATAATGAGATTAACACAAGCTCATAATCTTGCATTGATGTGTTAAGGTATGGGAGAAGGATTTTGGATAGCGACCTTAAAATAATAGAACCAAACATTTAATCTCAAAAGCATTTTCAAAGTTAATCAAGCTTTTAATAATCCATTGACCTTAAGAGACAACTCTTCCTACATAATATGGACAATGGACAAGACTAGCAAAAAGCAAGGCATGATCCTTGGAAGAAAAGCTATCTTTGGTGAAGAACTTGAGTGAGGCACCAATTTGAGAAATGCCTAAGTCATTTGAATGAAGGTGAAATTTTGATGAATCACCATTGAATTTTTTGGAGAATTTGATTCATGGGCTACGGAGGGGGATCTTGAAGCACTACACATGGCATTGAATGGAAGGCCAAAATGAAGGGATTTTCCCATTTGATAATGTATACTTTCTTTTGAAGACACCCCTTTCATATAACACTCTCCAATTTGAATTTTTTTTTTTTTTTTTTTTTTTTTTTTTTTTTTTGATTTTGGGGAGAGGACAAAAAGAAGAGAATTGGCACATGGTCCAGATTATAGAGTAATTAAAGTCACTACCACTCAATTAGGACCAAAGCAACACTAAATTCAAGAACACCGCTAAATTTGGATGATTGGAAAAATGATTTTTCAGAGGCCATCAAGATAATAAGGAGAACCTTTGACATCATAAGAAATAATTATCCAAGGATAATCCCAAAAATATCATGAATGTATGACAGTTAACATAGGCATATAGAAAGACAAAACGTATGTATCTGATGAGCATGTTGACCAGACAGACATAACCAGGAAGTGTAGCTATTCAAACAATTCAGTTCATAGCAAAAAGGCCAATAAACCATCGAAGATCTTCGTACTTTCAATTATCTACAGCTTTAGTGAATATGTCAGCTAATTGTTGGAAATGTGCCCTAAAGCCAATCATATGATGATACTTTACGGACATGTCACATATTAAACTAATCTAGTTTAATATAAAGGGAAAAGATTATTGTTTAAAGCCATCTCATATAAATGTTATATGTAATTGGGAGAATGATAGGAGCATATTTAGGCAACTTAGTTGGCTTGTTTTCGTGCATTTATGTTATTAATTCTTAGTTATTTTAATTCTTCAAGCTTCTTTTGTGTGTTTTCAGGATCATAAGACGTATTTGACGAAAGGATGCATTGTGGAGCCTTTTGGGGCCTTTTGGAGCACTATTGGGCTAAGGATGGATAGCTTATGCTTGGAGCCAAAGTGTTGGATGAAATTGAAGGCCTTGTATGCACCTTAGGACATAAAACAAAGGGCTTAGCCCATTCTCTTCCCAAAAACCATCCTAACCCATGCATAACCTACCAATTTTAGCCACACACACACCATCACAAAAGCCCTTTGTGCCGTGGCCTTCCACCCCATTTCCAGCCTTCTCACTTCATCATTGCAGCCACATTCTTCCATTCCCACTTCAATCATTCACCCTAGTTGGCAGCCACATGCTTTCCCAACAAATAAATCAGCCATATGCACACCAAACACACCCTTGCCGTGCCTTCCATCCCATTTCCAGCATTCCCCTTTGCATTTTCAGCTTTCCACCAACCAATCTAGTTGTTATTCCACATGCATTCCTTCTTTAATCATTCCTAGCTGCCATTCACATACTCCCCCATCCATTCTCTCCCTATAAAACCATGCAATGCATTCATACAAACCATTCCATTCACCACAAAACAAACACACAACACACAAACACAAAATCCCCTTTGTGCCGTGCATATTCATTCCATTTTCTGCACCTTTTCTCCTCCATTGCAGCCCTCCAACCACTCCTCATCCCCCCAAAACC
This sequence comes from Pyrus x bretschneideri, assembly GCF_019419815.1. NCBI lineage: Eukaryota > Viridiplantae > Streptophyta > Magnoliopsida > Rosales > Rosaceae > Pyrus > Pyrus x bretschneideri. The sequence goes on along the minus strand of NW_025999594.1, from coordinate 29,116 downwards.
TATCCTTAGACCTTGTGCTGCAACGAAGAGGAAGAGAAGAGGGCCTAAACGTTCATACAATTCAAGTTTGAGTTGTTGGAATGTTTAGGTGTTTCTTTGATTTCAATGTTTAGTTTCAATTCTCTTTGTCTTGTACATATGAGGAACTAAACCCCCTTTAGCTAGGGGGTGATTCGAAACCATGTTTATGCTTGCAATATGAATTGATTACCTTTGGTTGGAATTTCATAAGTTGTGGATTCAATTTGTTTAACCGTTTGATTGATAACTTATTTATGTATGTTTATTGAGAGTGCACGCTTAATTTTCATGCATGAATATGACGCTAGAATATAAGTGAGTTTCACCTAATAGTTATGAACTTATATTCACAAGTAGTGGAGGTTGCTTATAAACAATCGCATTAAATGAATTCTTGGCACTAGTTTCATGCTGATCATAGTAACGAATGCCTCGTCAACACTTATAGTTTTCATGATGCTTAATGATCTTTGATTGTATCTTTATTGTGCTTTTCAAGTAAAGGACTTTTGGAGAATGTGGTGAATTGCGTTGCGCTAACCCATCCAATTCATTAACTTAAGGAGAACTTGACGGTTAATTTAAGCGGACCTAATTAACCCGGGGTGTTGAGTTTCATAATTTATCGAAAGACCAACTGAAAATCATCTTGTATGCAAGTGTAACATGTGTGGAGAAGAACCCCTTAGCTATTCCATCATCCACATTTTCATCACATTCATATTTACATTTTGCCCTTAATTATAATCTGTCCATTTAATTTAATCTCGTCCAAACACAATCCCCTCCATATTTTGTTAAGTCTTAGTCATTACAATCTTTCTTATTTTGTGTTTTTAAGTATTTGGAGTCTTGTGGACTTGTTTTGAGTTCTTGTTAAGTGAGTTAAGTGTTTTAAAGGTTAGTTTTATTTATTTGAGTCAAGTGTTTAGCACCCCTAGTTAATCCCCGGTTAGAACGATCCCTACTTACATCATTACTACAATTGTCACAAATAGGGTTTAATTTGTGTGCGTATAAATCTCGCATCAGAGAATGTGATCTAAAGAAGTTAAATTCATGAGACCATTCTATTTCGTATACATATCCTAAACGTTTCTGATCATAGGATTGCCAATTGGGCATTGACAGTCTGTTAAGATCAGTACGTGCTATGTTTTCTCTTAGAGAGAGTGACTGGTCTCGAGTTATTGGTGTAACTAACACCAAGACTAGCATGTAGGTGCTTAGTCCACTGAAAGCGATCAACGAGGAGTTCTCATACTCATGCCACATGAGAACTCATGGTTAGGATAATGCAAACTAGTCCTCTAACTTGAGGCATCATAGTTGTCTTTTGGTTAGGTCCTTGATCTTTGACTATGTCAAAGTCACTCCATCAAAGGGTATCCACGACATTGTTGGGGTTAAGCCACTTAGCCATGGAGGCAAGTGAATGCACAACAATGGATCTCTAACCTTCAAACCGTTTAAGGGAGAATACTCTATGATATGATTAAGAATCTCTGGCCAGAGTATGAATGAGATTTAGGAAGTCGTTCCAAATCAGATTCAAGGTAATCATATAAGTAAAAGAATCACATTGGCTAGTAGACATGAATAAACTATCAAACCAAACAATGTGATCAAGAGTATTGTATTAAAGAAATATCGTATTGCATTGTAATCCCAAACTGAATAGGTTCTCCACCTCTTCTGATTAGCTTGGGTAGCCATGACATACTACTAGGTGTCACTCATGGTTTGTGGAAGCCCTAAAGGTGTATAATCACCAAAGGGAGAATTGAAAGTAAGTTTCAATTTACAATCGATTTGAAGAGTTATAATCGGCCACTGCCTCACTAAAAGTAACCCAATGGATCGCACATCGTGTAAGGTAATGTTTGAATGATTTAACAAGATGAGTAAGGATAATTAAATGTCTAGGATTAATTAATATGTTAATTAATCAAACGAATAAGTTCATTATAGACCTTGGGTTAGTTTTGGGCCGCAAGGCCCAATAGGATTTGAATGTCAAGCCCAATAACATAAATTGTATGACAACTCATTGACTAAACACCCAAAAGGGCCCAAACAGCCTATAGCCTTAAGGAGGCCGGCCATATAGAAAAGGAAAGGATTTGTGGTTCTTTTAGTCACTTAATTGAAGGGACTATATAAAGGACTTTATAACCTTTTCATCGTTAGGGGTTTTCTAAGGGAAGAAAAGAGAACAACTCTCTCTCTTTTCTCTCTAGAACAGCCGGCCACCATGGGATCTAATTTTTTCATGGTCACCCATCTTCTTCCTCAACCATCGTTGGTGTTGAAACTTAGAGGTCTCCAACTTTTGTGACTTTTGGAGAACCCAATTCTTCCATCCATATCCAAGAATACATGGAGCCAAGAAGCAAAGTTCCTCCATCCAAATCCATGGAGCCAAGGAGCAAGGTGACAAAGGAAGAAGGCCCTTACATGGGTGATTAACCTTTGCTAAGCAAAGAGGTGCTTCAAAGATGTAAAGTTTCTCAACTCACTTTGTTTTAAGTTCACCACAACTACTAGGCCTTGAATTTCAAGGGTAATGTTTTATTTTTGAGTGCATAGAAGCATGATTCCGCCTTTTAATTGTTAATAGCATGCGTAGATGTTTCACAAATATTTCCTTCAAAAGTTTAGTGTAAGAATCTTAGCTTCTACTAGATCTCTAATGAAGTGATGCTCAATGTCAATATGTTTGGTTCTTGAATGTTGGACAGGGTTCTTAAAAATATCAGTTGCACTCATGTTATCGCAATAAACAAGAAAAGTGGATTGAGATATACCGTAGTCACTGAGCATTTGTTTCATCCACATCAGTTGAGTGTAACAGCTCCCAGCAGCCACATATTCTACATTGGCAGTAGATAAAGAGACATAATTTTGCTTCTTGCTGTGCCAAGCAACCAAATTGTTCTAAACATAGAAAGCTCCCCCTGAGGTACTTTTTTTTTTATCATAAATGCACCTAGCCCAATCAACATTACTGTATCCAACCAAGTTTGTGTTGGTGTCATGTGTATATTGAAGTCCATAATCAATGGTCCCACTCACATACTTGATGACCCTATTGACTGCTTGTAAATGAGACTTCTTGGGACAGCTTTGAAACCGTGCACATACCCTGACAACAAATGTGATGTATGGTCGACTAGCAGTCAAGTAGAGTAAGCTTCCAATCATGCTTCTATACAGAGTCTGATCAACATCCTTGCCACTTAAGTCTTTGTGAATTTTGGCATATGTGCTCATTGAAGATCTAGCAGCCTTGAGGCCAAACTTCTTTACCAAGTTCTTGGCATACTTTGTTTGAGAGATGAAGATGTTATCCTTTCTTGTTTCACTTGAAGTTAGTTAATTCACTAACCAAGCTCATCTCAAGTTCACTTGTCATCATATCGATAAATTGTTTCACAAGAGAATTAGAGGTAGATCCAACAACTATGTCATCCACATACACTTAAGCAATCACAACATGAGATTTAACCTTCGAGATTTAACCTCTTAATAAACAAGGTTTTATCAACAGAGAGTCTTCCTCAGTTTGAAAATGAGAAGACAACCTGTCATACTAAGCATGTGGGGCTTGTTTAAGACCATAGAGAGCCTTCCTCAGTTTGTATACCCCATCTGGCTTGCGAGGATCGACAAAGCCCTTAGGTTGTTCTACGTAGACCTCCTCATTAAGATATCCATTAAGGAATATGATTTTGACTTCCATTTGAAAAAGTTTGAACTTTAAATGGCATGCAATAGTACAAAGAAGTCTGACCAATTCAAGATGAGCAACAAGAGTGAAAGTTTCATCAAAATCAACATCTTCAAGTTGAGAGTATCCTTGAGCAACAAAACTGGCCTTATTTCTGATAACACTCCCTGAGTCATCAAACTTGTTCTTGTAACAGGGCCGGCCTTGAGGGTAGCCCAAGTAGGCGCCCGCCTAGGGACCCCACTTCGGAAGGGCCTCCAAAAAAATTTTATGTGACAACCAGTTTCAAATTTTACGTTTTTATTTTATTTTAAAAGCGTGAATTTAATAAAATGCCTTAGAGGCAAACATTTTGACTTACATTGACCATCGTCTAGAGAGACGTATGACTTATTCTTTTAATATATTCTCGTAGTACTCGTTAGTGTGGACGCATTGGCAAAAGCCGTTTGCGAGTCCGGATTATAACGGTATAGTTATGGACGTTTGAAAATGGTTATTTAAAGTTTAGTTATAAATTATTTGAATTCCCACCTTGTGGGAAAGTGGCCAATCAAATTTTAGGCACAAATAGGAAGGACCAATCAAGTATAAGGTCAAGGAACCAAGTAGAATTAGAGGGGGAGGGTGAGACCCAATCAAAAAAGAAAGGAAAAAAAAAAACATGGGGAAGCTTCTTGTGCACCCGTGCCCAACCCTGTGTGACCACCCATTTTTCAAGGCCAATTCCGGCCAACTCTGATGGAGTTTTTCGATGCCACCACCACCATCTTGAAGTTCTCATTCCCCTCTACAAAACTCACCCAAGAACCACCTTGATTAGCCATGGTATATGGTGGTTGGAGGCTACGAAAGTTGACGAAAATCAACAGTGGTCTGACCACTCTTTTCAAATTTCTGGCAAATCGGAAAATAGATGGCCGATGCCACCACTTGGGCTTTGTAGCCCATCATCTCTGGAGCAAAACCCAACCAACCTTGACCCCGTTGGACCCCTGTAGAAGATGAAGCGACACCAGGAAGTTTTAGGCACCTGCCAGCTTTGTGGGCTCAATTGACCATCTTCCGTCCACTTTTGGACTTCATGGTAGGTATGAAAGTTGCTCCACTCACTGAGATCTTCATTTCTGTGAAGTTTGAGAATTTTTGGAAATAGTTGGATTTTCCGGCGAGTCAGGGTGGTCAACTGCTGCCCACGGTGGCGCGTGGCCAGTGGGCCGCCAATGCTCATTTAAGGCTACGTCGAACATCTTCAATTCAATTTTGATATTTGAATGATGTAGGGTGATCGTTGGAACCTAAATTCGTTACGATACATTACTTGATAAAAATGTGAATCGACGATCCGACCATTGGATCGTCACCAAAATTGGATACATTATATTACGTAACGAAATTGGGTTAACCCACTTAGTCATGGAGGCAAGTGAATGCACAACAAGGGATCTCTAACCTTCAAACCGTTTAAGGGAGAATACTCTATGATATGATTAAGAATCTCTGGCCAGAGTATGAATGAGATTTAGGAAGTCATTCCAAATCACATTCAACGTAATCATATAAGTAAATGAATCACATTGGATGGTAGACATGAATAAATTATCAAACCAAACAATGTGGTCAAGAGTATTGTATTAGACAAATACCGTATGACATTGTAATCCTAAACTGAATAGGTTCTCCATCTCTTCTTATTAGCATGGGTAGCCATGATATACTGCTAGGTGTCACTCATGGTTTGTGGAAGCCCTAAAGGTGTATAATCACTAAAGGGAGAATTGAAAGGTAAGTTTCAATTCACAATCGATTTGAAGAGTTCTAATCGCCCACTGACTCGCTAAAAGGAACCTAATGGATTGTACACCGTGTAAGGAAAAGATTGAAGAAACAACGGAGATGAGTAAGGATAATTAAATGGTTTAATTATTATTTATAGCTAGAATTAATTAATATGTTAATTAATCAAACGAATAAGTTCGTTTTAGACCTCGGGTTGTTTGTGGGCGTCATAGCCCAATGGGCTTCGAATGTGAAGTCCAGTAACTCAAGTTGTATGCCAACTTGAAAACACAAAGGGCATGGAAACCCAATGAACTCACATGGCCGGCCATAAAGGGACAATTGGTTTTACTTTCAATTATGGGACTCAATGTAAGTGGCTATACAAAGGAAATTATAACCCATTCCCTAATAAAAAAAAAAAAAAAAAGGTTTTCTAGAGAGAAAAAAGAAAAATACCAAAATCTGTCACTTGTCTCTTCCTCAATGCTCTCCTTGGTGTGAAAACTTAAAGGTTCCCTTCATCCATATTCAATAAGTCATGGAGCCAAGAAGCAAACTTCCTCCTTCCACATCCATGGAGCCAAGGAGCAAGGAGACAAAGGAAAGAAGGCCCTCACATGGGTGAATATCCTTTGCTAAGCAAAGAGGTGCTTCAAAGGTATAAAAGTTTCTCAACTCTTTTCGATAAGATTTAAGTTGAGCCTTGGTTCACCACTACTACTAGGCCTTGAATTTCATGGGTGAAGTTTTGTTTTTGAGTGCATACAAGCATGATTCCACCTTTAATTGTTAATTGCATGGATAGATGTTGCTCAAATGAACTTGTTTTCACAAATTATTCCTTTAGAAGAACCCAATCAAGCCATGGAAAAAGCACACTCAGGCGTATACGGGGCGTATCATTCTGGACCAAAGCTACATTTCCAGCTCAAAAGAATGGGTTATTAGTAGCCAAGCATGGTGAAGGATTGCGTAAGTATGCTAAAAGAAGTCAAGCCTGCCAATTCCACGCCAACTTCATACATTAACTTCCTGAGCCATTACACCCTACGATTGTTTCATGGACATTTGACACATGGGGATTGGACATCGTAGGATTAATCACACCAAAATCATCTCTAGGAGAAGCCTACATCCTAGCTGCAACGGATTACTTGTCCAAGTATGCTGAAGTCGTACCCCTAAGGGAAGTCAAGAAGGAAATTGTCGTCCGTTTCATCAGGGAGCATATCATCCACCAATATGGTGTGCCTCGCTACATTATCATGGGCAACAGAAAATAGTTCTCCAACCGACTCATGGACGGGCTCTATGAGAAATAAAAATTCAAGTAGCACAAGTCTTCTATCATACTCAAGCCAACGGTCTTACGGAAGCATTCAACAAAACACTGTGCAACCTCCTGAAGAAGGTGATTGGCCAAACAAAGAGAGACTGGCACGAAAGAATAAGCGAAGCACTTTGGGCATATAGGACAACACATATGACTCATACCCCAGCTATGCCTTATTCTCTCATATATGGCATTGAAGCTGTTCTATTGCTTGAAAGTCGAATCCCCTTACTAAGGATAGCTATACAAAAAGGCTCGATTGAAGCGGAAAATGAAAAGCTACGACTTCAAGAGTGGGAAGCACTCAATGAAAGAAGGGTTGAAGCTCAGGAACACTTGGAATGCTACCAAGCACGGCTATCCAAGGCATTCAACAAGAAGGTCCGCCCAAAGTCTTTCCAAACTAGAGATCTTGTCATGGCATTATGAAGGCCCATCATCACAACTCATAAAACAAAAACAAGTTCACATCAAAGTGGGATAGACCTTACGTAATACAAGAGGTCTACACCAACGACGCCTACTTAATCATGGCAGAAGACAACTTAAAGATCGGCCCCATCAATAGCAGGTTTTTAAAGCACTATTTTACCCTAAACCAAACTCAATGCTCCTTACCTACATAAGCCTAAATTTCATGGCACAATGCTTCTTGTTCGCACGAGCTTAAAAGGTGACACTCAATGTTCCTTGTTCGTATGAGCCTAAAAGGCGACACTCAACGCTTCTGGCATTCCAGAGCATAAACTGTGTACAGGAAAATCACCATCAAAACTGTCAAAACCATAAAAAAACAATCCATCATTCTTTTGAACTACATCATGACTTGATCTCTCCTCAACCGAGGGTTCGTAGACAAACTTGAAACTTCAAAAGTTCAAGTACAGTCACATCACCAACAAAAAAAAAAAAAAAAAAAAATGCAAACACTTTGACGAATAAGGAGCAAATTCAAAATGTGAATACATTATTGCTTTAAAGTACAGAGAACGGAAGACACTACTTGGAAGTTATGTCCCTAAAACTTTGGCGACGATCTTCAAGCAAGCCTTCCAAAGTCTTCAAAGTCTCCACATCAATGGGAGACAAGATGGGCAACTCCATAGCCATGCCTTTCTCTTGCTCTAGGCGTGAAATCTCCTCTTGATGTTGAGAAAGTGTAGCTTTTTGCTCCAAGAGAACACCTTGAAGTCGTGATACTTCGACTTCCAATTGTTGTCGTAAGTTGCTGAGCTCTAACCTCTGGATTTAACTTTTTTGAGGAAATAGCATGCAAAGAAGAATACTCTATTGAGGTAGCCATAAGCTCGGCAATCTTGACTTTCAAGAGTGAGGAATCAACGTCAAGGTTGTCAATCACAGAAAAAAGCTTCGACAAGTCTTCCTTGAACAATACAAGGTCCTCCATTGGGCACTTTGAAATCCTATTCTTAATGTGGCTTTTGATATCTACAGCCACACGAAGGTTGATGCGATGGATGAGTTGCGCAGTGCCACTAAGGTTCAACCATTTAAGAGAGATCTCAGAGCTAGCTAGCAAAGGTATTGGACGCAGGACAAGCTCTAGCATGCCTACATCTACATTCGGCAACCTTGGGTTAATTGGTAGATTTGGAACAAGCTTTGTGCCAAGCGGATCTCCAATCTCCTCGTTTGTAGGTAGACTGCTTCCAAATAGCATTATCATAAAGGAATGAATGCCCATGATCACCAAATCAAAAGAACAAGATGGCCTAGCCTGAAGAAGACAAAGAAAGATGTTAGAAATAAAAGCTAAACCAATGAAAGCAAAAGAAATCACAAGAAATAAGGAAATAAATACATCTTTCTCAAGTGACGCACGGTTATCAAATTGAGGAGGCCTAAAGCTCATCTTCGTGTGAGCCAACTTCGTCACCCACCTCTTCAGAATCATCCGAACTCTGAGAAGACAAACACGATCATTGAAAAGCTAAGGCCGCACATCCATCTTGCAAATCAGCTACACTCACACAATCGAAAAGTGCCATTTACATAGGAATCATATAATAACCCTCTCTCGTTGATGAAGAAAGCACGCCAGAGTACTTTGTCATCCAAGGCCCTGGCTTGGCTGAAGTTGATGAAGAAGGCCCCGACTTGTCTAAAGTTGACGTCATCTTTGGGGAAAACAAACTTTCAAAGCCAACAAGCTAAAAATGCGGCGAGGTAAGATCCTTCTACATGATCTAACACTACAGCAAGTTCGTCAAACACTTTCAACTCGATAGGAGCACAACGCTCAGTTGAACTAATGGCACCTGACGAATCTAAGTCTCCCTTTGGCTTGGTTGCCTTGTTGCGGCCATTTTTCTTTTAAGGCTTCTTATACTTCATGGCACCCCGATACCAAATTTGGATCCATAAAGATATCTTCATGCCAGCCTTACCCTAAGGCTCCTGGGAAAACTTGTGATACACCCAAAACAAATAGCGGTAACTCACAGGCAATCTCGACTAATGCGATGAGAAAATTCCTCCACTCTAAGAACAACCTCGTCATAAAACTTATCATGGATCGGAAAACATCCTATCTTGTGGAGATCCCAAAGTGAAATCGACACCTCCCCTTGATCCGTGTGGAGTCTGTTGATCGCTGAACACCAGTGCTCAAAGAACGCACGAAAGAATGAAAGATGATGATCATAACTAAACAAAGATGCATATACGGCATGACAAAGGGCCACCTTAGTAAACACATCTTTGGATCAGCTCAAGACATCTTCAAGCCACTCGTAGTAAAACTCTTAAGGAAATATTTGTGAAAACTAGTTCATTTGAGTAACATCTATGCATACAATTAACAATTAAAAGGCAAAATAATGCTTGTATACACTCAAAAACAAAACTTTACCCATGAAATTCAAGGCCTAGTGAGTGTGGTGAACCAAAACTCAATGTAACATCCCACATCGCCTAGGACAGTGGATCCTGTAAGCCTTATATGTATATTCCCATCTCTACCTAGCATGAGGCATTTTGGGAGCTCATTGCCTTCGGGTTCTGTAGGAACTCCAAAGTTAAGCGAGTAGCGCACGAGAGCAATCCCATGATGGGTGACCCATTGGGAAGTTCTTGTGTGAGTTCCCAGAAACAAAATAGTGAGAGTGTGGTAGAGGCCTAAAGCGGACAATATCGTGCTACGGTGGAGTCAAGCCCAGGATGTGGTGGGGGCTCGGGCCGTGATGTGACAATTTGGTATCATAGCCAATCCATGGCCGGAAGTGTGCCTACAAGGGCTTCAAGCCCTTAAGGGGGGTGGATTGTAACATCCCGTATCTCCCAAGGGAGTGGATCCTATAAACCTTATATGCATATTCCCATCTCTACCTAGCAAGAGGCTTTTTGGGAGCTCACTGGCTTCGGGTTCCATAGGAAATCTAAAGTTCAGCGAGTAGCATGTGATAGGAGCATATTCATGTGACTTAAATGGCTTGTTCTCGTGCATTTACGTTATGTTTCTCTCGTTATTTTAGTCCTTTATGCTTCTTTTGTGTGTTTTCAGGTTCTAAGGGCCTAGGGAGCAAGAAAGTGCATTTTGAGGCCATTTGGAGCATTTTTGGGCATGGATTGGATAGCTTATCCATGAAGCCAAGAGGATGGACGAATTTGAAGGCCTTGTATGCACTTGAAGACACAAAACAATGGCCCTAGCCCAATCACATAACACATTATGCCATACAAACCAACCTATTTTAGGCCCATTCTATGTACTTAAACCCTAGCCCTTTAAACTAGTTCATTTATCACTTATCAAACCATTCACTTATCACTCACCACATATCATTCACTTATCACTTAACATATCATTCACTCACATTTCCACCATTCATTCTTTATTCCTTTCCAAACATCTCACATGCATTTCCACCTTCCTACTTCATCATTTCACCACATTCTCCCTCTTTAACTCACATGCATTCATCATAATTCACAACACAAAACAACTTCATTGCCGTGGGTTCCCATTTCCTATATGCCATTTTCAGATTTCCACCCACTAACCTAGTCATCAACACATGCACTTCCACCTTTCATCCACAATGATTCATGATTCATTCACTTTGCATCCTTTAATTCAAACACATACTTTCCCATTGTATAATACATCCACATGCATCTTTAACCAACAAACATTACAACCACATGCACAACCTCTCATTGCCGTGGCTTTCACATGCAAAAGCCATGCATTCACATGCATTTTTCAGCAAGGAAACATCATTGCCGTGGCTTTCACATGCAAAAGCCATGCATTCACATGCATTTTTCAGCAAGAAAGCATTCTTGCCGTGGCTTTCACATGCAATTCCATTTTCACATGCTTCCCTTGTTGTTTTTCATCATTAACCATCCACATGCATGCTTAAACAAATACTAATTCACACCTCCATTCCTCCTATAAAAACCCTTGCATTCTCATTCATAAATACACCTCAATTCATTCTCATTCACTCCCCATTACATATCTCTCCATTTCTCACACCACAACACAACACACACCATCTTTACATCCTGAAATTCCAAGCCTTGCCGTGGGTTTCTTTCCATTTTCTATCTTTCCTCATCCATTTCCATAATTCCCCAATCCATTCAACACACCAACAACATCCCTTAGACCTTGTGCCATAATAACGAAGAAGAAGAGTGCCTAAACGTTCATACAATTCAAGTTTGAGTTGTTGGAATGTTTAGGTGTTTCTTTGATTTCAAAGTTTAAATTCAATTTTCTTTGTTTTGTAATGGAAGAGAGAAGAGTGCCTAAACGTTCATACAATTCATGTTTGAGTTGTTGGAATGTTTAGGGGTTTCTTTGATTTCAAACTTATGAGGAACTAAACCCCTTTAGCTAGGGGTGATTCAAAACTATGTTTATATTGCAATATGAATTGATTAACTTTCGTTGGAATTTCATAAGTTGTGGATTCAATTTGTTTAACCGTTTGATTGATAATTTATTTATGAATGTTTATTAAGAATGCGCGCTTAATTTTCATGCATGAATATGACGCTAGAATATAAGTGAATTTCATCTAATCGTTATGAACTTATATTCACAAGTAGTGGAGGTTGCTTATAAACAATCGCGTTAAACGAATTCTTGGCATAAGTTTCATGCGTATTCCATAGTAACGAATGCATCGTCAATGTTTATGATTTCCGTTGAACTTAATGATCTTTGTTGAATGTCTCTATCATGCGTATTCCATAGTTAGGACTTGATTAAGAATAATTTGGTTGTAATGCGTTTTCCATTCAATCCAACGAATCTAGGGAAATCTGAAAGTTAATTTAAGCGGACCTAATTAACTTGGAGCATTGAGTTTCACAACTTATCGAAAGACCAACTGATCAATTTTGTATGCAAGTGTAACATGTGTGGAGAAGAACCCCTTGGCTATTCCATCATCCATATTTTTATCACATTCATATTTACATTTTGCCTTTAATTATATTCTGTCTTTTTAATTTAATATCGTCAACCACAATTCCCCCCCCCCTATTTTGTTAAGTCTTAATCATTCGTATATGTTTTATTTTTGTATCTTTAAGCTTTTGGAGTCATAAATAAATGCAAATTCATCTAAATCAAGTTCTAGCTTCTATTTGAGTCAATTTGATTGTTTTAGACAATTTGAGTTTTTCCAAAGCCATTCTGAGTCATAGTAGTCTTGTTAAGAGTATTTTAATTTAGTTTTTATGTTTTTAAAGTCAATTTAGAAGGTTTTAGCAAGCCCTCCTAATCCCCGGTCTAGAACGATCCCTCACTTATCCATTCTACTACAATTGTCAAACGAGGGTTTAATTTGAGTGTCAAGTAATTCTCGCATCAAATTTTGGCGCGTTGCCGGGGATTAGCACTTTGCTAATCCTTTTTTATTTTTATATATTTTTTTTTTTTAGTTTTTCGTGCATTCTTATTTCAGATTCTTAGTTTGTTTGTTTCCTTGTTTTTTTTTAGGTACCTGTGTATGACTCGTCGCTCTCGGCCTATTATAGAGAACATCTCCGACTTTGACGGTGATTTTGAACGCACTTTGAGGAGAACGAGGAGTCAACAAGAGCCACCACAACCTCCACCACAACCTAGGCTTGAAGAAGACGAAGTCGGTGTAGAAGAAAAGCCCACGGATCAGATTTTTGAAGAAGAACAAGCCATGGCAGCAGATAATAGAACCATCAAGGAGCTTTCGGCCTCGGGTTTGGATAATGCATTGCCTCTTTGTATCCAATACCCCACGGCTGCAGAGGGGAAGACTGACGAATTTGAACTCAAATCCAGTTTGTTACACCATATTCCGAATTCCATGGCTTGTCTATGGAAGACCCCAACAAACACTTGAAGGAGTTCGAGTGGTTTGTTCGAGCATGACCCCCGTCAATGTGGATGGGAGTATACTGAAGATGAAGGCCTTTCCATTTTCACTTATGGACAAGGCCAAAGATTGGCTCTACGAACTAGCCCCGGGAACTGTGACTTCGTGGTGAGAGTATGAAGCGTGCTTTCTTGGAGAAATTCTTCCCTACTTCGAGAGTGATTCTCCTACGAAGAAAATTAGTTGGTATTCAACAGAACCATGGTGAGACATTCCCGGCGTATTATGAGCGCTTCAAAGGCCTTGTAGCTTCATGTCCTCAACATCAAATGAAGGAGGAACTTCTCCTTCAATACTTCTATGAGGGCCTTCTTCCTATCGAACGTCAAATGCTTGATGCATCAGCGGAGGAGCATTGGTGGACAAAACACCAAGGGATGCCAAGATGCTCATAGCCAACCGAGCGCTCAACGCTCAACAATATGAAGGAGTGGGCCAAAGGGAAGCCCCACGGCAACAAAGTGTAAATGAGGTGAGTGTTATTTCTGAAATTCAATCACAGCTTGCTAATCTTACTTCTCTTGTTTCTCAGGTTGTGATTGGTCCAAAAGCACAAGAACACCAAGTTTGTGGCGTATGCTCATTCAAGGGCATCCATCCGACAAGTGCCCTCAACTAATCGAGAATGGTGGGTGGGAATCTGCCAATGCAATTGGTTTCCAAGGACAAAATCAAAACAACCCATACTCGAACACTTACAATGCCGGATGGAGGGACCATCCAAACTTCAAATGGAGGGAGCCACAACAAACTGCCCAACAAGGAGGATTTAGGCCAAACCCCCCTGGTTTTTATTCCAAGCCGTATGCACCCCAACAATCCCAACAACCTTCGGCATCATCTCATTCAGGTACGTCTTTGGAAAGTAATCAAGCTATGCAATTACTAACCTCTATTTCACAGGGGTTGCAAAATCAAAACAACCGGATAGAAAATAACGAGAAGGAGATGATGGATATGAAGAAACAAATAGGGCAGATTTCTGAGTTCCTTGGACAGATTAGAGAACAAGGAAAGCTTCCTAGCTCAACCACAGTCAATCCAAAGGGAGGATTCGAATCCGCCAAGGCCATCACCCTAAGGGGTGGAAAAGAAGTTGGGACCGAGCCAAACAATCCCAAATCTACCCAGAAAGTAGATGAAGAGACGACACAAACCTGAGGCAGATCACCCTAACTCGGCCAAATCAGGTAATTTAAGTTCAAATTCATGTACTTTCACGTCCTAATCTGCCCAATGTACCTTTTCCTCGCAGGTTCATGCAAGAAAAAAAGGAAGAAAGCGAGAAGGACATTCTTGAAACGTTCCGGAAGGTGCAAGTGAACATACCGCTTCTCGATGCAATCAAACAGGTTCCAAAGTATGCTAAATTCCTCAAGGACCTATGCAATACAAAGAGAAGAAGGGCAACAAAGAGGTAGTGAAGGTAAGCGAGAATGTGTCCGCTGTTTTGCAACGTAAACTGCCTACCAAGTGCAAAGACCCCGGTAGTTTCACAATTCCTTGTGTGATTGGACATAATCGTTTTGAACATGCCATGCTTGATTTAGGTGCATCCATAAATGTCATGCCTTATTCTATTTATGCATCTATGAATTTGGGTGAATTAAAACAAGATGGTGTAATTATACAATTGGCCGATCGTTCTAACGCGTATCCAAAAGGAGTTTTGGAAGATGTGCTTGTGCAGGTGAACCATTTAATTTTTTCCGGCTGATTTCTACGTCCTAGACATGGAGGATTCAGCCCATTCTACATCTTTGCCGATTCTCCTTGGTAGGCCATTCATGAAGACGGCCCGAATGAAGATTGATGTATACAAAGGCACCTTGACAATGGAATTCGATGGGGAAGTGATTGATTTTAATATTTCTGAAACTATGAGATATCCCGTTGATGACCATTCTTGTTTTTCCATTGATGTTATCGATTCTTTGGCGCAGGTATACCTTGAAGAATTGAACGAGGACGCCCTGGAAACAACCATCACTAAGGCCATAGAGCGCAAAAATGAAGGATTTTGGCCAATGCAAGGCCACGGCAAGGAGGAGGAATTCTTTGCCATGGGTTCTAGTGAAGAAATAATTGAGGTTGTGGCAGCCCTTGAGTCATTGCCACAACAATATGGTAAGGTTCCACTCTCACTTTCAAATTCAGTTTCCACTAAGATGCTACCTTCTGTTGTTCAGGCACCATCGCTTGAACTTAAGCCGTTGCCGGACCATTTGAAGTATGTGTTTTTGGGAGAAGGCGAAACATTGCCCGTCATCATTTCATCAAGTCTCACGGCAATGGAGGAGGAGAAGCTTGTGAGGGTGCTTCGAGAGCACAAAACGGCCATAGGGTGGACTTTGGCCGACATTAAAGGAATAAGCCCTACCACATGCATGCACCGTATACTTCTTGAGGAGGGGACTAAGCCATCCCGAGAGGCTCAACGCCGTCTCAACCCTCCGATGATGGAAGTGGTGAAGAAGGAAATAATCAAGCTTTTGGATTGCGGAGTGATCTACCCTATCTCCGATAGCCGTTGGGTCTCTCCAGTTCAAGTCGTTCCCAAGAAGTCCGGAGTAACTGTTATCAAGAATGATGAGAATGAGCTCGTGCCTACACGCATTCAGACTGGATGGCGAGTATGTATCGATTACCGGAAGCTAAATGCCATGACTAGGAAAGATCACTTTCCTTTGCCATTCATCGACCAAATGCTCGAAAGGTTAGCCGGTCATGCTTTTTACTGTTTTCTTGATGGATACTCTGGATATAACCAAATTGTGATAACCCCGGATGATCAAGAGAAGACCACATTCACATGTCCCTTTGGAACATTTGCTTATCGTCGCATGCCATTTGGCTTATGCAACGCACCGGCCACTTTCCAAAGGTGTATGGTAAGTATATTTTCCGATTTTGTTGAAAAGATCATTGAGGTTTTCATGGATGATTTCAGTGTATTTGGGAGTTCATTTGATAATTGCTTGGATAATCTGACCTTAATTTTGAAACGATGTGTTGAAACTAACCTTGTCTTGAATTGGGAGAAATGTCACTTTATGGTGAAACAAGGTATAGTTTTAGGACATATTGTTTCAGAAAAAGGAATTGAAGTAGATAAATCGAAAATAGACCTTGTACGTCACTTACCCTCTCCTACTTCGGTTAGAGAGGTACGTTCGTTTCTTGGCCATGCAGGGTTCTATAGGCGTTTTATCAAGGACTTCTCCAAGATGTCCAACCCTCTTTGCCGATTGCTTCAAAAAGATGTGCCATTTAAGTTTGATGAAGAGTGTAATTCGGCATTTAACCAACTCAAGGAGAAGCTAGTCTCGGCCCCCATTATTGTACCTCCAGATTGGAGCCTTCCGTTCGAGCTCATGTGCGATGCATCCGACTATGCATTAGGAGCTGTTCTAGGACAAAGAAGAGACAAGCGGCCGCATGTCATATACTATGCCTCTCGGACTCTCAATGATGCCCAATTGAACTACTCCACGACGGAAAAAGAACTTCTAGCTGTGGTTTTTGCTTTAGATAAATTCCGTTCATATTTAATTGGTACTAAAGTAATCGTTTATTCTGATCATGCAGCTTTGAGGTACTTGCTCACGAAAAAGGAAGCAAAGCCGAGGCTTATCCGTTGGATTCTTCTTCTTCAAGAATTTGATATTGAAATCCGGGATAAGAAAGGAAGCGAGAATGTAGTGGCTGACCATTTAAGCCGAATGGTCCACGAGGAGCATGAACATGCCGTACCTATCCCTGAAACTTTCCCGATGAGCAGCTGCTATCCATTGAGGTAAGTGAACCATGGTATGCAGATTTAGTGAATTACTTGGTGGCTAAACAATTTCCAAATGAACTAAATAAGCACCAACGTGATAAGCTTAAAAATGATGCACGTTTCTATGTTTGGGATGACCCTTATTTGTGGAAGTATTGCTCAGATCAAATTGTACGTAGATGTGTGCATGATTCTGAATTTCACTCAATTCTAAGCTTTTGTCACACATATGCATGTGGTGGTCATTTTGGCACACAACGCACTGCCCTTAAGGTTCTAGAGTGTGGTTTTTATTGGCCGACTATATTTAGGATGCTAGAACCTTTTGTATGTCTTGTGATCGTTGCCAACGAATGGGTAACATAGGTACCAAGGACCAAATGCCGCAAACCCCTGTCTTTAATGTTGAAATTTTTGATGTTTGGGGCATTGATTTCATGGGCCCTTTCCCTCCATCTTATGGTTTCACTTATATCTTGCTAGCCGTTGATTATGTTTCTAAATGGGTGGAAGCAAAAGCCACCCGTACTAACGATTCTAAGGTGGTTGCAGATTTCGTAAAAACTAACATTTTTGCTAGGTTTGGAGTGCCGAGGGTAATCATAAGTGATGGAGGGTCTCACTTTTGCAATCGGACCATTGAGGCGTTGCTAAGAAAGTACCATGTCAACCATAAGGTCTCCACACCTTACCATCCTCAAACAAATGGCCAAGCCGAGGTGTCTAACCGAGAAATCAAACAAATTTTGGAGAAGACCGTTGGACCAACAAGGAGGGATTGGAGCTTACGTTTAGATGATGCACTGTGGGCATATCGTACGGCATACAAAACACCCATTGGGATGTCACCTTTTCGGCTCGTCTATGGTAAGCCATGTCATTTGCCTGTAGAGTTAGAGCACAAGGCACATTGGGCCGTGAAGACTTTCAACATGGACATAGATGCAGCGGGAGTTCATAGGAAGCTCCAATTGAATGAACTTGAGGAGATTCGGAATGAAGCCTATGAGAATGCCCGGATGTACAAAGCCAAGACCAAAGCATTCCATGATAAAATGATTCGAACCAAGACCTTCACAGTTGGGCAGAAAGTGTTACTTTTTAACTCTCGCCTACGTTTGTTTCCTGGTAAGTTGCGTTCCAAATGGATTGGCCCGTTTGTTGTTACTAATGTTTTCCCTAATGGTGCAGTGCAAATCAAAAGTTCAAGGACGCAGCAAGAATTCAAAGTGAATGGGCATCGATTGAAGCCCTATTACGAGACATTTGAGGAGCATGTTGTGGAGGAGGTACCCCTCCATGCCGTGGAACCTAGTCAAGCTTAAACGGAGGTACCGTCCGGCTGCAAGACGTAAAAGAAAGCGCTTAGTGGGAGGCAACCCATGCATCCGAATAGAGAAGAACTTGGAAACCCCTTTAAGAAACTTATTTTTATTCCTTTCTTTTTCTTTACGGCCTTTACTTTGCTTTCTTTCTCGTATTTGTTTATTTGCTTGCTCTGTTGTGACTTTCTGCTTAAAACATTGAGGACAAAGTTTGATTTAAGTGTGGGGGGGGTAAACAATTTGTATTTGCATGAATTTCGTGGGATTTATTCACCTATCACTTAGAATGTTGTTTCTTGCTGTTTTAAGCGTTTTTAGAGTGTTTTAGTGTGTTTTATAGTGTCTTGGTATAAAACTCCGAAAATTTAAAAAAATAAAAAAAATAAAAAAAATAAATAAATAAATAAATAAATAAAAATAAAAATAAATAAATTATTAAAATTCTTTTCTTTGTTGCTATTTCGTTTTTGACTTGTTAGGTTGTTTAGTTGTTATTGTTTGTTTGTTTATTAATTCTGTGAGTCTATGATTGTAACATTAAGAAAATGTTTTGTTTATTGATAGGCACTGCTAAACAAAGAAAGATGGAGCCTTCACAAAGGGCGTTTACTTGAAGCCCCACTACTGGGCAAAACTCTCGGAGCGGGAGGCATCGGAGCAGAAGACATCGGAGCAGAAGGCATCGGAGCGGGAGCATTCCAGGCCCCAATACTTGGCCAAACGCTGGACGAGCCAGGAAAAATGTGCCTCTGGAAGTAAGCCGAAAGCCTTTGACGGTCACTTTGACGGTCACTTTGCATTCGAACATTGGATTCTTGCAGCTCATCAAGCTTCCTCTTCATGCCCGTTGAATAGTTGTTTGCAAGCACATGCAAACTTCTATTCTCATACTTCAGCTGCTTGATCTCTTGCTTGAGACTTTCCACCTCTGCCATCAATGATTCCACCT
This sequence comes from Pyrus x bretschneideri, assembly GCF_019419815.1. Lineage (NCBI taxonomy): Eukaryota > Viridiplantae > Streptophyta > Magnoliopsida > Rosales > Rosaceae > Pyrus > Pyrus x bretschneideri. The sequence goes on along the minus strand of NW_025999594.1, from coordinate 9,800 downwards.
GACGGGAGCGGGCAAGCAGGCGTTGGCCCATATTGGACACAGAGCTCGCACACTGAACACTAAGTGCGAGGGACTCTTGAACGGCCAACTCATCGGACCGTCCTGACAGCAGCCTACTATCTTTTGGAGTGAGGAGGTTCTTAGCTACTATTGTAGCTGTTGTGGCGTCCTGCATCACGGAGTCTTCACCTGTGAGAGGACCGTTAGAAGAAAAGAAAGAAGGGCGCCATACGTTACCTTGACGCGGCGCGCCCGTATCACTGCTAAGGCTCAATTCCAAGCTAAGGTTCGATGAGTTTGCCATTTTTCAAAAGTGTTCAAAGAGAAGGGATGGAGTTAAATTTCAAAGGGTCGGAGTCGATTTTCAAGAATGGGAAGTCTTCAGAGTGTGTTTGTTGTGGTGATCGATAGCTCTATAAAAAGCCAAGGCGACGCGTCCACCGATTCAAGAAGCCGGAATTTCCGGCGTAATTTAGGCGTTGCTTTCTCGGCTTTTCAGAAGACGCACGTGGAGGCCATCATCGCAACTACACCTCTTTAGCCGACAAGCGCAAAGTTCGGCGACGCTTTCTCTGCTTTTCAGAAAACGCGTGCAGCTTTGTAAAAAGGAGCCGCATCTGCACTACCACGTGTCTTTCAGAAAGCGAAGGGGCGTCGTTCAGAAATCGAAGGGGCGCCTGCTCAGAAATCGAAGAGGCGTATTCAAAGATCGAAGAGGCGCCACTATTTCAAAAAGACGGATTTGCGGGATCAAAACGTTTGTCGACAAGGGTAAAAAGTACCACCACTTGCTATTATCTCTATATATGTCGACCTTCATTTTGTTTTTGGCAAAGTAAAACCTGAAGAAAATGCCCAACTCTTCCTCACCTCTGAGGGAGCACTCCCAGCAAAGCCTTTCGAAATACTCAATTCTTTCTTCTTCCCCAAAGATGATACCAGATGCCTGGAGTACAGATGACCCAGGAGGAAACGGCGGATTGAAATACGCTGATTCATTCACCGCTTCTTCAAAAGCAAAGGTATCTCATATCATCAAGGTCAAAAGCAAAAGTATCTCATATCATGCTCTTTCCCTGTCCTTTTCTTTGTCCTTGTTCTTACTCGTATGGCAAAGTGAAAGAAGCAATCAGCCGGCACTTGGAGTCAGTCTTCCGATCTGGAGCCAACTGCCTGGAATCTATTCCTGATTGCTTACCTAGCGTTGCTCTCGAGTAGTCATCTTCAACGGTTGATACACTTCCAGAGAAGGGACCACTTCTGCACAGATTGAACAAAGAAACAGATAAAAGGGATAAGCTCAGACCTTCGGGGGAGACCAAAAGAACCATCCTGCTGCCCAGTTCAAGAAGTAGCACAAAGGAAAATCAACGATGGGCAGAAACCAGTTCAAGAGTAAGCCTGTGGAATCACCAAGATAAAGCCTCAATGCAATTATCAAGGAGAAGATGGAATTTACACTCTATAACCAGATTTGCGTCCCTAAACTCTTCTCTTTGTTAATCATATTATGCCATGTTTAGTATGTTTAAGTGCTTTTTGTGTATTTACTTATGCTTTGTGTGAATCTATGCTTAAAACATTGAGGACAATGTTTGATTTAAGTGTGGGGGGGTAACTAAGTATATTTGATACAAATTCGTTGGATTTTATCACCTATCACTTCACATGTTGTTTCTCACTGTTTTAAAAACTGTTTTAGTGTGTTTTGTCTTAAAAATTCGAAAATCCCATAAAAATTTGAAAAATTGTTTTGAAAAACCCAAAAAGAGTTGTTTTTGTGTGTGTGTTTGTGTCTTAGGGTACCTTCCAACACAATGATGAGGATTTGGTTTGTAATTGCATGACTGTTAAAGAGAATTATAAACATAGAGAAAAGTTTGATTTACTCTTGGTATATGCTTGGTTATGGTTATAATGTATGACTTCACATGCAATCATAAAAGAAAATTTAGTTTTTGTAACATGCCTGAAGGAAGGAACTCAAACAAATGCTACAACCCTGAGAGACTTGAGCCTATAACGTTCTTTGGAGAGTATAATCTGTGATTTCTTGTTTTCTCAAATCGTTGCATGATCTCATTATTCTTTGCTTGGTTACTGCTTAGAAGGCGTTTCATCATATAGTTCCAAATGCTAGAACTCATGCCCATTTCATTCAAAGCATGTTATTGATTTGCATAACATATATCAAGATGAAGTTGTATAGTTGCCACCATAGCCAAATAGCCTCGCTTCCCATATTTCGTATATGTTGTAAGTTTTACCCCCGTTGAGCCATGTTAACCCATGTTCTTTGTTAACCCACTTTATCTTCGCCTAACCTAGAATATGACCGTCCTTACCCTTGTTCTTAAAAGATAGTGAGTATGACTTAATTGAATTCCTTTTGAGTTACATTATGAAAGAAAATAAGTGTGGGGGAGAGAATGTTTAAGTGTTTTTGTTTTGGAGATTCAAAAAAAAAAAAAAAAAAAAAAAAAAAAAAAAAGAGAAAAGAATAAGTGATTGAAGAAAGGTTCCAAAACACCAATTCTGGGCGTAAATTGTCTAAATTCTCCCTTTTTGTTCAAAAGTTGAGTTTTCATTCAAAAGTGAATTCTAAGTTGATTCAAATGCTTTGCTCACTATTTCTTTAAGAACCTTTGTTTTCCATATCCCTTCTTTGTTATCCACATACCCCAAGCCCCGTTACAACCCTTGACTTCTATCTTGAGTGTTGTGTATTTCAATTTGTGGAGTTTGAACTTGGTATGAGCTTATGGTGTCACTGGTTCTCGCGTCTAAGTAGTAGCATTCCATTCATGAGATCATATCTAAACTTGATTATTAACTCCAGAATTTGCGTTCTTTGTGATACATATATGTGAGTGTCGTTTTCATGTTTACATCAATCTTCTCACATATGACTAGATTAGGGTGTGTAGTTAGAGAATCTGAGTAAAAATTGAGTGCATATCTTGAAAGAAAGTGAGCAAATTCTCTAAGGCATGTTACTACATTCAAAACATGGTTTTAAATGCTTAATTGTGAACTAGTATATGGTAACTATGATTAAGAATGTACTTAAGTGTGAAGATGACTAAAATCTGTGAGAATGATGATTTTTAACATGTCATGTGCATTGGAAATCCCTAAGACGGTTGTTGGAAGGTTTAGGTTGTGTTTTACGTGTTTAGTGTCGTTTTGTTTATTTGTTTTTATTCTGTTTTGCTCGAGGACTAGCAAAAGCTAAGTGTGGGGGTATTTGATAGGAGCATATTCATGCGACTTAAATGGCTTGTTCTCGTGCATTTACGTTATGTTTCTCTCGTTATTTTAGTCCTTTATGTTTCTTTTGTGTGTTTTCAGGTTCTAAGGGCCTAGGGAGCAAGAAAGTGCATTTTGAGGCCATTTGGAGCATTTTTGGGCATGGATTGGATAGCTTATCCATGGAGCCAAGAAGATGGACGAATTTGAAGGCCTTGTATGCACTTGAAGACACAAAACAATGGCCCTAACCCAATTACATTCACCTTGCCTTGGGCTTAACACATTATGCCATACAAACCAACCTATTTTAGGCCCATTCTATGTACTTAAACCCTAGCCCTTTAAACTAGTTCATTTATCACTTATCAAACCATTCACTTATCACTCACCACATATCATTCACTTATCACTTAACATATCATTCATTTATTTCACTTCCATACTCCTCTTAATTCCACATGCATTCTCACACATGCACATCATTCACTCACATTTCCACCATTCATTCTTTATTCCTTTCCAAACATCTCACATGCATTTCTTCATTATTTCCTAACCCTACATGCATTATTTATTGCATCTTCACATGCATTCACACACACTTCACACATTCAAACCGTGAGCTTCCATTCCTATATGCCTTTTTCAGATTTCCACCCACTAACCTAGTCATCAACACATGCACTTCCACCTTTCATCCACAATGATTCATGATTCATTCACTTTGCATCCTTTAATTCAATCACATACTTTCCCATTGTATAATACATCCACATGCATCTTTAACCAACAAACATTACAATCACATGCATTCACACACCATCTTCCCTTTTACAAAATACATTGCCGTGCCTTCCCTTCACAATTTCAGCTTTCCTCCTTTTAATTCCACATGCATTCACTTCATCATTACACCACCACTCATTCTTTAAATCCACATGCACATTCAATCATTCATTCAAGCCCCCTTGTGCCATGTTTCACCCTTTGTTCCCACCTATCACATGCATCATCATCAAACAAACTCTAATTGCCGTGGGTTCCCTTTGCTCCCCTTGTGCAATTCCAGTTTTCACATGTGTCCTAGCTGTTTTTCCATCATTCCTCCACACAAATGCTTAAACAAACAGCCATATGTTCCCTCCATTACCCCTATAAATACCCTAGCATTCATTCATTCATTCCCCATTCAATTAGCATCTCATTTCATACACAACACACCACAAACACTTCCATTCCTTCCCTAGCCGTGAGTTTCTTTCCATTTTGCATCTTTTCTTCCATCTCCAACCACTTCCCATCCCTCCAAAACACTTCACATAATCCCCAAAGCTCACCTTAGACCTTGTGCTACAACAACGAGGAAGAGAAGAGTGCCTAAACGTTCATACAATTCAAATTAAACTTGTTGGAATGTTTGGGTGTTTCTTTGATTTCAAAGTTTAAATTCAATTCTCTTTGTTTTGTACGTATAAGGATTGGAAGAGAAGAGTGCCTAAACGTTCATACAATTCACGTTTGAGTTGTTGGAATGTTTAGGGGTTTCTTTGATTTCAAACTTATGAGGAACTAAACCCCCTTTAGCTAGGGGGTGATTCAAAACTATGTTTATATTTGCAATATGAATTGATTAACTTTTGTTGGAATTTCATAAGTTGTGGATTCAATTTGTTTAACCGTTTGATTGATAATTTATTTATGAATGTTTATTAAGAATGCGCGCTTAATTTTCATGCATGAATATGACGCTAGAATATAAGTGAATTTCATCTAATCGTTATGAACTTATATTCACAAGTAGTGGAGGTTGCTTATAAACAATCGCGTTAAACGAATTCTTGGCATAAGTTTCATGCGTATTCCATAGTAACGAATGCATCGTCAATGTTTATGATTTCCGTTGAACTTAATGATCTTTGTTGAATGTCTCTATCATGCGTATTCCATAGTTAGGGACTTTGATTAAGAATAATTTGGTTGTAATGCGTTTTCCATTCAATCCAACGAATCTAGGGAAATCTGAAAGTTAATTTAAGCGGACCTAATTAACTTGGAGCATTGAGTTTCACAACTTATCGAAAGACCAACTGATCAATTTTGTATGCAAGTGTAACATGTGTGGAGAAGAACCCCTTGGCTATTCCATCATCCATATTTTTATCACATTCATATTTACATTTTGCCTTTAATTATATTCTGTCTTTTTAATTTAATATCGTCCAACCACAATTCCCCCCCCCTATTTTGTTAAGTCTTAATCATTCGTATATGTTTTATTTTTGTATCTTTAAGCTTTTGGAGTCATAAATAAATGCAAATTCATCTAAATCAAGTTCTAGCTTCTATTTGAGTCAATTTGATTGTTTTAGACAATTTGAGTTTTTCAAAGCCATTCTGAGTCATAGTAGTCTTGTTAAGTGAGGGATCGTTCTAGACCGGGGATTAGGAGGGCTTGCTAAAACCTTCTAAATTAACTTAAAAACATAAAAACTAAATTAAAATACTCTTAACAAGACTACTATGACTCAGAATGGCTTTGAAAAACTCAAATTGTCTAAAACAATCAAATTGACTCAAATAGAAGCTAGAACTTGATTTAGATGAATTTGCATTTATTTATGACTCCAAAAGCTTAAAGATACAAAAATAAAACATATACGAATGATTAAGACTTAACAAAATAGGGGGGGGGAATTGTGGTTGGACGATATTAAATTAAAAAGACAGAATATAATTAAAGGCAAAATGTAAATATGAATGTGATAAAAATATGGATGATGGAATAGCCAAGGGGTTCTTCTCCACACATGTTACACTTGCATACAAAATTGATCAGTTGGTCTTTCGATAAGTTGTGAAACTCAATGCTCCAAGTTAATTAGGTCCGCTTAAATTAACTTTCAGATTTCCCTAGATTCGTTGGATTGAATGGAAAACGCATTACAACCAAATTATTCTTAATCAAAGTCCCTAACTATGGAATACGCATGATAGAGACATTCAACAAAGATCATTAAGTTCAACGGAAATCATAAACATTGACGATGCATTCGTTACTATGGAATACGCATGAAACTTATGCCAAGAATTCGTTTAACGCGATTGTTTATAAGCAACCTCCACTACTTGTGAATATAAGTTCATAACGATTAGATGAAATTCACTTATATTCTAGCGTCATATTCATGCATGAAAATTAAGCGCGCATTCTTAATAAACATTCATAAATAAATTATCAATCAAACGGTTAAACAAATTGAATCCACAACTTATGAAATTCCAACGAAAGTTAATCAATTCATATTGCAAATATAAACATAGTTTTGAATCACCCCCTAGCTAAAGGGGGTTTAGTTCCTCATAAGTTTGAAATCAAAGAAACCCCTAAACATTCCAACAACTCAAACGTGAATTGTATGAACGTTTAGGCACTCTTCTCTTCCAATCCTTATACGTACAAAACAAAGAGAATTGAATTTAAACTTTGAAATCAAAGAAACACCCAAACATTCCAACAACTCTAACTTGAATTGTATGAACGTTTAGGCACTCTTCTCTTCCTCGTTGTTGTAGCACAAGGTCTAAGGTGAGCTTTGGGGATTATGTGAAGTGTTTTGGAGGGATGGGAAGTGGTTGGAGATGGAAGAAAAGATGCAAAATGGAAAGAAACTCACGGCTAGGGAAGGAATGGAAGTGTTTGTGGTGTGTTGTGTATGAAATGAGATGCTAATTGAATGGGGAGTGAATGAATGAATGCTAGGGTATTTATAGGGGTAATGGAGGGAACATATGGCTGTTTGTTTAAGCATTTGTGTGGAGGAATGATGGAAAAACAGCTAGGACACATGTGAAAACTGGAATTGCACAAGGGGAGCAAAGGGAACCCACGGCAATTAGAGTTTGTTTGATGATGATGCATGTGATAGGTGGGAACAAAGGGTGAAACATGGCACAAGGGGGCTTGAATGAATGATTGAATGTGCATGTGGATTTAAAGAATGAGTGGTGGTGTAATGATGAAGTGAATGCATGTGGAATTAAAAGGAGGAAAGCTGAAATTGTGAAGGGAAGGCACGGCAATGTATTTTGTAAAAGGGAAGATGGTGTGTGAATGCATGTGATTGTAATGTTTGTTGGTTAAAGATGCATGTGGATGTATTATACAATGGGAAAGTATGTGATTGAATTAAAGGATGCAAAGTGAATGAATCATGAATCATTGTGGATGAAAGGTGGAAGTGCATGTGTTGATGACTAGGTTAGTGGGTGGAAATCTGAAAATGGCATATAGGAATGGAAGCTCACGGTTTGAATGTGTGAAGTGTGTGTGAATGCATGTGAAGATGCAATAAATAATGCATGCAGGGTTAGGAAATAATGAAGAAATGCATGTGAGATGTTTGGAAAGGAATAAAGAATGAATGGTGGAAATGTGAGTGAATGATGTGCATGTGTGAGAATGCATGTGGAATTAAGAGGAGTATGGAAGTGAAATAAATGAATGATATGTTAAGTGATAAGTGAATGATATGTGGTGAGTGATAAGTGAATGGTTTGATAAGTGATAAATGAACTAGTTTAAAGGGCTAGGGTTTAAGTACATAGAATGGGCCTAAAATAGGTTGGTTTGTATGGCATAATGTGTTAAGCCCAAGGCAAGGTGAATGTAATTGGGTTAGGGCCATTGTTTTGTGTCTTCAAGTGCATACAAGGCCTTCAAATTCGTCCATCTTCTTGGCTCCATGGATAAGCTATCCAATCCATGCCCAAAAATGCTCCAAATGGCCTCAAAATGCACTTTCTTGCTCCCTAGGCCCTTAGAACCTGAAAACACACAAAAGAAACATAAAGGACTAAAATAACGAGAGAAACATAACGTAAATGCACGAGAACAAGCCATTTAAGTCGCATGAATATGCTCCTATCATTTGTGTTGTGTGAAGTGTATGAAAATGAGATATGAATTGAATGTGAATTGAAATTTTAAATGAGATGAATGAATGAGTATTTATAGGTGAAATGGGGGGGTTATGGGAGTGTAATGGACTGGTTGAAGAAGAAAACTTGCGGATGGGAAAAGGGAGAGAATATGGACAGTTTCTGTGCAAGGAAAAGAAAGTAGCATGCAATGGAATCAAACGGGAGAATGAGAGTGAATGGTATGAATCCGAGAGAGAGAGAGCATATCCGTGTGTCCCCTTGGTTAATTTCTTAATGTGCTATTCATGGAAAAACAATCAGAAAAGCATGTGGGAAACTGACATGGACCATGTGAAAGGAATTCTGAAAAGAGAATGAACATGCACGGTATGGGCATTAAGGAGATGGAATCGCATGAAATGGTTGGATGAGTGGAATTCTGGCATGATACCTGCAAAGCATGGACATGCTCTGCAAGTGTGTGGTTTATTTAATCCAAACACATGTGGAATGTCTGCAAGCAAGGGAGTGGAACCTGCAAATTGGTTAGAATAATCTGGAATTGGGTATGGGAGTGCACGGTTTGGATATGAAGGAAATGGAAATGACATGGAATGATGGGATGAAATGGGTGTTAAAACATGGAATCTGCACGGAATGGACAATGTCCAAGCATGTGGCTATTTTAATTGACTCATGCATGTGAATTTCTGCAAGGTTGAAGTGGATTAAGGTGATGGAATGCACGGTCAGATTGTGTTTGTTGGTGGAATGTTGCTGAATGTTTTAGTTAATGGAAATGGGTGTGGAATGATGGGTTTCTGAGGTAGTGGGCGCATGGTATGGACAAGATCTGCAAGTTTGTGTTTTGTTTAATCAAAATGCATGTGGATTTCTGCAAAGATAAGTGCAGAAATGTAATGGAATGCACGGAATGGTTGTGGATCATGCATGTGAAGATGTGGCTGAATGGATTAAGTAATGGAGATGGATGTTTTTGGCTCAAAAGGAAGTTGGAATGGAATGGGACACACGGACTGGATGTTAGGATGCATGTGTGTATAGGCCACGGCATGGTTGAATGATTATATGTGTTAAATGATTTAAATGGTGCATGTGTTGATGGTTTTTGCATGTGAATTAGAGGGGGAAGGCATGTGCAATGAGTGGTGTTTTGTGATGCATGGTTGAATGATTAAATGGCTGAATTGGATTAAAGAATAAAGGGTGCATGAGTGAATGATTGAATGCATGTTGAATTGGTGCTAGAAATGAAGGTGTGATGCACGGATTAGAGAGGGTGGGTGAGTGAAGTGTGTGTGAATGCATGTGAAGATGCTAATAAATAATGCATGTAGGGTTATGAAAGGTTTAAATGTCCTAAAACTAAAGAGAACAAGGTTCCAACACTTTGGCTCCAATTAGGTCTTCAATTTCGTCCAACACTTTGGCTCCAAGCATAAGCTATCCATCCTTAGCCCAAAAGTGCTCCAAAAGTCTCCAAAATGCATCTTTTTGCTCCTTTAGCCCTTTGGACCTACAAACACACGAAAATAGCTTAAAGTACTAAAATAACTAAAGAAACATAACGTAAATGCACGAGAACAAGCCATTTAAGTCGCATGAAT
>NW_025999593.1:0-98155 GCF_019419815.1 Pyrus x bretschneideri | reverse complement strand
AAGACCGTGATGATGATGGACGGGGAAGATGGGTGGGGATATCAGACGGGGAAGGTGGATAGAGAAGGAAGAAAGGGTGATGGGTGTGTAGGAGGGGGAAGGGGAGGAGCGCCATAGGAGGGATGTGGAGATGGAGGAAGAGAGGGAGGAGTTGCAGAGAGGTGAGAGGGAAGGAAAGGGATTTTGGGGGTGAGTTTGGGCGTTTTTTTCTTTTTATTTTTTTTATTTTTTTATTTTAATAGGGTAAATTATTATAATATTTTAAATGCATAAAATATTATTTTTTTGCCACATGACACAAATTTGGTAGGCACATCAGCACAAATGTGACAACCACGTCAGCTCTTAACGGACTAATGGATGAAAAATGTAACAAATGTACTATATTGAAATAAAATAGTACTTGAGGTATGAAAGTTAAATGTTTTGAAGATGTTGTATGAGGTTATAATAGATTTCAAACTTGAGATGGTAAAGTGTAATTTACCAAAAAAAAAAAAAAAAGGGTTTACATATATATATAACTGAATCAAGCCAAAACTGAAACGAAAAATCAAGCCGAATAAAAACTGAAAAAAATTTGAACCGAACCAAATAAAATTTTGGTTTGGTTTTCGATCACGGCAAAAAACCAAACTGATTGGAACCCACCCCACCCGTACAACAAGGGCCCAAAACAAGTTATGCACAAACAAAAGTGGGCTACAAATACACAAAAGATAAAGTCCCAAGACCAGCCTTGGAGCCTAGCACACACAAACTAAACAGATTGAAAATCCCTAGAAATTGGTCTTCCTGATGTTGTAGGCACCGATGCCTCCACTAGAGAATCACCCAATAATCATCACAAACCGCCTCCCATTACTATCACCTAAGATCGCACCATCAAGAAGCCAAGAGAAACATCGCTGACAACGGTAAACAACGGGCATGACCAATAATGGTCAACAAGGGCGATGGTGCTAGCACCCAAGCTAAAGCTCTACACACCCTGCCAAAGATCTGCGACAAATCACAATAAACGAAGGCGGTAACTGACTGAAATTGAGGAGAGAGATGGCAACCAAAAGATGCAGGGGAGGGGTTTAAGTCTCAAAAAGGTGAGATAAAAGGAAAAGGAGAAAATATAGGAGGAGATTGTGAAAATTGTAGGGAAGGGGAGGTAAAACTAAAGGCAATAGATTGAAGAGAACGAAAACTACCCACATATGGTGAGAAAGACTCTAACAGGAAAAAGAAAAGCTTAGGAACAAAAATACACAAGTTTTAAATATTTTAAGCCTATCTCTAATCTAAAGTTAAAAGTTGGTCAATTTTAAAGTTAATTTCACTTTAAATGTTATATCATTCCATTTTTTTTTTTTTGGGAGTTGAGCGATAGCATTAATAAGTTGAATGTTAGATTAGCTACTGATGAGGTTTGAATCCACGTCATCATGCAAGGGCACAACACCTTTCCAGTATTGCGGTAAACGGACACTTGCAATATCATTTCTATTACATTTGGGATTTGGGTGCATGTATTAATATAAATATTATCTAACAGTTAGATATAGTCATGTAGTTATTGTATTCAGTCTCTTACCAAAAAAATGTCAAATAGCCAATCTCTTAAATTTGAGTCAAATATAACTAGAGATGGCAATTAAACCTGCGAAATATGATCATAGCAAGTAATAGATCTGAATGGTTCTATTTCGGAGATAAATTTTAGGTACTTTACGGTTATGGGTAACCGTTGGGTAAATATTTCAGTTTTAGGTTTGGTTATGGTTATTGGGGCATCCTCCCCAAACCCATACCCGAAACTGAACGGTTTCATTTATTATAAAAATAATATAAATATTTATTATATGGAAATGAGTTGTTAATAATCATGCATTATTAATATGAAAATTAATTATTTACTTTTAGTTCATTAATAGTATAAATTATGTGCTTATAATTTTCAAGAGTGTAAATTTTTCCTTACGTATTTAATATTACTTATTAGATGCATTGTATCAACTGATTAATAATAAAAATTTATTTATTATCATTTTTTATTTAAAATTCTTTATTTAATAAATATAAATAAATATTTAAATATTATAATGGGGAAACCCATTCCCTGAGAAAAAATCGATTACCCGACGGGTTTAGTTATGGAGAAAACCCGTTCGGAGATTCCACGGTTTCCAGTTCGGGGAAAATAAAAGGGTTTGGGTATGGGGATGACACATACAAACCCAATCCGCCTTGTTGCCATCCCTAAATATAACGTTTCCAATCAAATACATAATCATATATGACTATTTGAGAAAAGTACATATGACTTTACACTTATTCTAGATTATATATATAGATAAAATATAATGCATTGGAAATAAATTGGGTCAAATTTGAATCCCAAACTTATATTTGACATTAACATTCTATGTGCATTGGAAATAGCTGTAAAATCTAAATTTCAAATAGTCTTCTATGTAGATGAATAAATGACCAATACAATAAAAGGGAGTATTTTTGCTCACCTCCATTAATTAACGGCAACTTGTGGTCAAGGGCAACCGGATGAACCAGATCTTATACGCCCTCCAGTTATCCGACATTAGATCTCCGATGTCATTATTTGATTCCCAGCCACTTCAGCCATCGAGTTTCCAACCGCACAACCCAGCATATTCCCAGCTATACCTCTATAATCATTTAGTTTTAGGATTGTATAATATTTTTTTTTTATTGTTTATACGTACATTGTTTATTACATTTTTTGTTTTTAAAAATACCAGATAATTAAATTAATTAAATAACTAGTACATATTTTGTCACTTAAAAGTATGTGTGACGAAATACTAATAAAAAGAAAAAAAAAAACTCAAAAACCAAATATGCAAGGAAAGATTTCATTGCGTCTTGGTTTACCTGACGATGAACTTTGTCACGTAAAGTTTTTCGAGACGAAGACTTTTCGTTGTCTACACCTTAGTGCAATGAAGATGTGTTGTTACCTTAAACCTTTCGCAATGGATAGGCTTCGTCCCCTAAATTTTAGTGCAACGTTGTATTTTTTGTCACATTATGTTTTGTGTGACCAAGTTTTTCATTGTGTTTCTAACCTAAATTATGTCGCGCAAGCACTATTGTGCGATGAAGCTTTATATCTTGTTGCGCAAAGATTTGCATCTCGAACTTTGCCTGAGTACAAAGGTATATTTTGTTGCCCAAATTTTGAAGTAATGAATTTTCACTTTGCGCGATGAATAGACTTTCATCGGAAAAACACTTTTCTATAGTAGTGATCGGTGATTTCCTTGAAGAAATTTTGATTGATTGGACCATTGCAATTGAGAAAGTGCAGCATAATTCTTAACTTTGTGAAGTCTTACGTGGATGCAAAGCTCTCCAACTATCTTGACATCCAAGATTCACCGATCGTCTAGGCCTCTACTTTCTTTGAAGATGCAAGAGAAGGTGGTGGAAGTGCTTTTCGAGAAGATACATTGATAGCCTATTTAGGGTTGTTCGTGGATGTAGGTTTTGACACACCCCGATCTGGGATGTCCATCTGAACTCCGAATCGAGCTGTGTTGGCAACACCAGAAGGGTGACAAAGCCATAAAGTGTAGTGATGTGAAAAATATGGGTAAATTTAAACCTTAATGTGTCTAAATGCAAGAGTGCGCAAGGGAGTGGGATTGAACCCAATTCACACGTGATGTCAGACCATAAGTAAAGTATAGTAAAAGTATGATAAGAATTATACCATTGAAGGTAATCTCCTATTCCAACTTTTGCCAAGAATCCTCGTCGACACGAAAGCTCAGCAACTAAAACCTGGAAAGGCGGAAAACAAGGGTGAGTGGGCCTAAAAACAAAGTCAGCTTACGGTGCATTATGAACATACACGTGAAGACTGACCTTAGCTCAAGCGAGTACAAACACCAATGTAGCACATGATGAGCAGATAACATAAATATAGTCATGCCACAGTGGTTCGATAATTCTAGTCATCATAATATTATTCATAATAAATCTAATTAAGGCATCCTGTAGGATTTATAATGATTTCCTAATTCTCATCATTATGACATTTCTTATAAACATTACTCTAGTCCGGGCATCACGTAGAAAATGCTATACTAAAATGTATGGAAACTAAATAAATAAATACACACACACACACACACACACACACACACACACACACACACTAACTATATATATATATATATAAAAGAAATGACTCCACTCACAAATACTTGTGAGGTCGCAGCCGTTCGAACTAAGAAAACAGAGTCCCCGATAGTAATCGCACATAAGCATAATGTTGGTACCCATTAGCAAAACTCAACTAAAATGATTAAATTTGAGAAAATGGATCGCATATTTGGAATTAGGGCGTCGAAATAAGCTACGAAGGGTTCCTTGTAATTTTCATAAAAAGTCAATGAAAAGTCAACTGTTAACCTCGAAAAGTCAACTGAGCCGCCCAGGCGGTCAATTACGTTAAAATTTGGAATTTCACTAAATGGATGTCAAAAACGGACCCGGGATGTCGACATTAGTTAGGAGGAATTCTGAGAAAATTTCGAAAAAGTTAACACAAGGAATATTCCAAATCCTTTTAAGAAATGGGGTAGGCCGAATCCCGGGTTCGGATCTGGGTTTTTGGATCTTTTTTTTTATGTATTGGGTCGGGTTGGCCCATTTGGGTTCGTGAGTTGAATCCATTAGACCCAATGAAGAAGGCTGGAATTGGGAGAGTCTAGCCAGGAAATTTCCCGAGCTCCATTCGAGCTCGACTCTTACCTACTTTCAGAAAATTTTAAGTCAATTTGAAGGTAAGGAAAATAAGAATAATAATTTACCAACACAAGGACCAGCCGTGGTCGGAAAACATCTACAATTCGAGGGTGTATCGCCAGAAACTGGGAAGTGTTTCCCCGAGTTGATCTCTATATAAATCCTACCCAAAACCCGCGTGTAAGCTCGAAATCAAGCTATTAATCGAAGGTTAAAACGCTATAAAGTGGTGCGAGTCCTTATTGAGGTTGGGAAAGAAATGGAGTTGCTAGGTTCTCATCGGCAATCATCTGCAGCGAGCGCATTGAGAAAGAGAGTGCCTAGCGTTCGAGACAAGAAGGAAAATGGGAGATGCACGGCGAGGTGGTGGTCGTTGGAGGCGGTGGAGTTCGCTAGAGTGGCGAGTTGCGTGGGTCTCAGTGTCTGCAATTGTAGAGGAGGGAAATAGAGAGAGCGAGAGAGTTAGGTGAGAGACGGAGATGGTTCAAGAATCCTGAGAGAGATAGGAAGGAAGACATGTGGCAGGAAAATAGTGGAGAGTTTGTGATGTGTAGGCCCCACGGGCCGTAAATAAATTATTTAAATAATAAAATATCCCACCAAAAATTGTTATAATAATATAATAATTATGAAAAATGTCACATCCCCGCCCGGGCCCCTACCACATCCCAGGCTCAACTCCACTGTAGCATAATATTGTTCGCTTTGAGCCCTAACCACGCCCTCACAATTTTGTTTTTGGGAACTAACATGAGAACTTCCCAGTGGGTCACCTATCCTGGGAATGCTCTCACCCAAATTCGCTTAACTTCGGAGTTTTGATGGACCCCGAAGCTAGTAAGCTCCCAAAAGGCCTCGTGCTAGGTAGAGATATGAATCTACATATAAGGCTTACAGGATCCTCACCTCTGGGTGATATGGGATCTTACAATCCACCCCCCTTAGGGGTCCGATGTCCTCGTCGGCACACTTCCGGGCAAGGATTGGCTTTGATACCAAATTGTCACATCCCGACCCAGGCCCCCACCATATTCCGGGCTCGATTCCACCGTAACACGATATTGTCCCCTTTGGGCCCCGACCACACCCTCACGGTTTTGTTTCTGGGAACTCACATGAGAACTTCCCAGCGGGTCACCCATCCTAGGAATGCTCTCACCCGAACTCGCTTAACTTTGAAGTTCCAATGGAAACCGAAGCCAGTGAGCTCCCAAAAGGGCTCGTGCTAGGTAGAGATGGGAATATACATCTAAGGCTTACAAGATCCTCACCCCTGGGCGATGTGGGATCTTACAAAAAATATTTAAAATATAAAATAGTATTTTTAACAAAGTATTTTTCGGTTCCGATTTCGATTACGATTCCGCTTACACCTATACGTTTGTACCATTGAGAACTTCGAGATTATGGTAAAATAGTACCTCATATGCTTCACGAAATGATGATCAACAAAAGTGAACAATCTCACCTCAACGGGCATTTTGGTTAATTCACTCTTTTAAAATTAATAAAATCGTAAAATTATAGATAGGTTGTCGTAGGCTTCTTCATTCCTTGGTTTGCCGTATTAGTTGCTCTTTTTAAGTACAACGATATATTTTAGGGAACTTTAACGAAAAGCTCTAAGTACTGTTCACTTTAATGAAAAACCACATTTTTACACTAAAAAGTCAATCTTGTTACTATTCGCTTTACCCTTTATTTTGTCCTTATCGTTAAAACTCAGTTTTCAAACTTTTTTCATTAGTTTTTCTTATATTTTACACAAAAGAGGGCAGCGCTGGGGGGTGGGGAGGGGAGTTCGGCTAAGCTAGATAATGGGCAACCTAATTTGGTATTGAATTTGCCATCCACAAGATTTGAACCTAAGGCCTCTTACTTGCAAGTGAAGATGAATACTTTTAGACTGTAGTATTGAAAACAAGCTTAGGTGACGCCTTTATCTAAAAATTGGAAGCCCTAACTAACAGTCCAAATCCTTCTAGGAGTGCTCTATTAAACTTCCCTAAAATTACTCGCTACTTGGAAAGCACGACACCAACAAATTAAGAAATTTTTATGGAGCCATTTAAATGATTTTGACCTTTTTTTCCCCTTTTGATTGCCTTTGTACAAAGCTTTTTCTATATCATTTCAACTTCGTCTCTAAATTCACATATATTATGACATTTTTATATGTAATCATTTTTCGTTTCCAGTAGTTTCTTGGTGGAAGACGCAGTTCAATTATCTGTAAAGTCAGACATGGTTTCCAATTTTCAAAACCATAGGCAATATGGTACAAAAGCATGTAGGGTTGGTGCAAGTTTCACTATGATCTGTTTATTTATTTATAAAAGGGGATCAGCCCTTACGTTTATTATATTAATGAAGAAGAAAAAGGTAGTATAAAGATGCGGGGTCATGAAAAACGATAGGTAGGGAATTCTGAAAAATCTCTAGAATAAGTTGCAGACGTAAAAGAAGGCACGTGATCTCACTAATGAGAGCCAACATGATCAACCTTATAATTAATTAAGGAATTAGCAACTTGATTGTCCTCTCGAAATATTTGAGAAAAATGAGAATGCATTTTACTAAGAGAGCCAGACAATCTGATCAATAAATCCTAAGAAGCCATTGGCACTAATGAACTTGAAGAAGAAAGAAAGTAAACAGTCAATGACAAGTCACATTTAATCCGATGATATGCTATTTTCTAAATATTATTGTTATTATTATTTTTGTTGTTTCAATAATATCAGTTGTTGTATATGAAAGAGAAGATCATATATCTTCTAATCCACAACAATACATTGTATACGACTAAAGACCAGTTGAGGGCCCAAGGACATACAAAGTGGGAGAAAATAAAAGATGGTTCGTGCAACAATTTTTATTTATTTTTTTATTTTTTTATTTTGTTTTTATGATTCAAACTGTTCATTGTTTGGATCTTCATTCAAAGACACACCTTAAAATAATCATCCACATGGGTGAACATTAGTCATATCATTATTGTCATGAATAATTTATTTGTATTTTCAATGTGTATTTATTTGTTGGATTCGTAGATATCTCAAGGTGAAATTATGGATGCAAATTTTGATTATTTCTAGTAACATTACCACACATTAATAGGTCAAACTTAATATTTTTTTTGTGCCTCTACTTTTTTAGGCCTTGGGGACCGCCTTGGTCGCCCTTTTTTGTTTTCTATTTACTTATCTATTCATTTATTTTATATAATTTTGTAGAGACATATTATGGGAGATTAGCTCTTTGTCAATAGTCATGTACAAGACACCAACCCTCTCCCAAAAGAAAAAAGGACCATTGCACCAAGAAACCCCATGCTCAACCTCCCTCTACTAGATTTTATTAATAATATGAAGAAAAATAGAAAAGTAAAACAAGCACAGGACTAGATTTTTTTAATAAGGCATGCAAGATCTATATTCTTTGGAGAGGGAGAGAGATTTGTGATTGTGGTAAGTAGCTACTCGTGGGTATTTTATGGAAAAGAGAATGTATTTTATGGTAAAACATCTTGATCACCTACGAGTTAGAGAATGAATATGAAGCTATTGCCAAGTTAGGTTGTGATATATTATGTTATTATTGAGCCCTTATAGGTAAAAAGTAAATTTGTCATGTGCCACTTTTGAGGGCATCTTCAGTAGATAAATACAAATATAAGATAGTGATTTGAATTTAAAAAGCATTTATTTTGATCTCTATAACTCATAGAGTTTACAACTAAAGTGGTTTGGATATGTGAACGAAAGATCTAGAGATGCTCAGATTAGATGATGCGATTATGAAACAGAGACTCAGAGCAAAAAGGGTAAAAGAAGACTAGAAGAATTGGAAAGAGGTTTTAAGAAAAACATGAAGTACTTGGAGCTAACAGAAGACTTTACCCAAAACCAAGTTGTTTGGACCCAAATTAACAGTTTTGGGCTAAGCAATTATGGGTTCGCCCTAAGGGAAAAGTCCCAGGAGACTTGGAATATTCCCAAGTCAAGCCCAGCCCAAGGAAGAGTAGCCGAGTCTTAGTAGGAGTTAGTTTCATTGTAAACTTGGATAGAGTTGGCGGAGTCCTGATACAATAAGGACTCTTCATATGTCGGTGATGTTGCGAGAATCAAAAAGTATCTATTGAGGATTAGGGATTGAATCTAGAAGATAAAGAGGCTGAGTTCAGAGTCCTAAATATGATAGGAAAGGCCGAAGCCCATTTAGAATGGATGAAGGAGAGATCAAAGAATTATACTCCTAATGGGATTCTACTACTTGTCCATGTGGTAAACCATTACTATAAATAGAGAAGAAAGGCCAATATTCAAAACCCTTTCAACTCAAGACACAAATATACCTTGCGTAAACTTTTGCTCTACGCGAAACCTTTCAATCCTCTTGAGAATTTTATTTTACTGTTTTCTGCCAACATATCTTCAGTTTGAATAAACAGAAGCGTGAAGTCAACTGGCAACATCTTCAATTTGAATAAACAACACTGGAGTTGTAGAATTAGGCGACCGAGGAACACCTTTAGTTTGGATAAACAGCACTGCTTCGAAACCGATTGGTTATCTATCTAAGTCTCGGTCAACAAGAAATCTCTAAACTTGTTGGAAGAGGTCATTTTCTTAGATTTTCGGTGAGTGAGGTGTTACTAGATTCTTAGCATTCGACACATTGAAAGCCAAATCTAATATTGAACTTCATAGTGACTATTAGCCTTTTCTTTAGGCTCTAGAACCCGAAGGCCGAGACATATTCCTTCTCCGGCCATAGTCGCAAGATTTAGAAGTCATTAGCACACTCAATGCCACAACAACATTCATTTACTCCCCGGCCGAGCTTGGCTGACGAGTTGGCACACTCCGCATTCAACTGAATGACGTAGTTAGCTTATTAGTTATTCGGTTTACACGCCACTGTTTAGACCCAAAATTACACCATTTGCCCGAGTAATCAAGATCGTGAAGTGAGCAGAGTTCTAGACCATAGACGACAAAGTGGTTGAGATAATTTTAATTATTATTAAGGGATAATATTGTGTTTTAATCATAATATTTATCTTTAAGTAATATATTGAATTATTTCAACTTAGTGCTGTCTAATTCCCCAATTGAATTGAATGATGATGGAATATGGGGATATGGATGTGCATTAAGGTGCGGCATCAAATGATGAAGTAGGATGGGATGATTATAACATGAATACAAATGGAATATGCCTTTTGATTCTTGCCGCGTGAAATGCATCAGTAGGAGATTTTGACTCCTTATGCAAGTATGGGTTTGATAAAACAAAGGATGGAAGTATATTGGAGTTTATTATGCATGCGTGGTTGCACCTGGACCAGGAAAAGGAGAATTTCTATTTGGAATAGGAAGCAAAGTTTGAGGGCTTGGTTTTTACTAAGGAATGCGAAAGATAAGGTTCACAAATCAATTCACAAGTTTGGATTGAAATTATTGAAAACATTGGCAATGTCGAAATCGTTGGCAGCTTAATGAATGCCCACATAGTTTTTTCAATACCCACACAAAGTGACGTAGACTTTGGAAATAAAGGTGATCGTATTTTCAAAGTCATGTGCTGTAAATTTTAAAATGTAAGAATATGTTCGTATGGAGTTGCTCTATAAATAGAGCACTCCGACTGCTATCAAAGCACACAGAAAACAAAAGGGAAAGATCATTAACATCAGTATCTATTCCTTCCTCTTTTATTTGTCATCCCTTTGAATTATAGTTACAATGTGATATTTTACCCCTGCTTCACTCCTGTTACTAGTAAAGGTTACCTCTCTAACTTTTACCTATTTATAACACGTTATCAGCACGACTCTCTAAAATCTAACCATTTCTCATTTCTCTTCGCCGAACGAAAGAAAAAAAAAAGTTTCCTCTAAGGATTTTATTGTTCATCTTTTTCCTCTGCCTCAACTGCTGGATATACCCTCGCGAATAACTGTTTACGCCATGCTTGCTTTTAGTTCTCAACCTAACAGTTACATATATCTTTGATTTCTTGTTTGGTGTAGATCTTGATTACTAACTTAGTGTTTATATATGTTAATTTTACTGCAGTCCAAGATGGTACGGTACAATTGCCCTTCTTGAATTGCAAATTTAATCTTACTACAATCTAAGATGGTGCGGTATCATCACCTATCTTGGACTGCAGATCTAATTTTATTGCAAATTTTAGGTGGAGCGGTATAATCGCCCACCCTACCTTGCATACTTAATTTGCTTGCTGTTTAATTTCATTACAATTTTAGGTGGTGCGGTATAATCGCCCACCCTGCTCTGCGTATTTAAATTTTCTTGTTACTTGAGTGGTGCGGAATAATCGCCCATCCTATGTTATGTCATTTCAATGAGAATGGTGCGGTACAATCATCTTCCTCATTCATCATGTAAATCTTGAGCTTGAAGTTTCGAGTGCTTATCATTTGCCTGAAGATCAAAATGAAAAATTTGTAAGAACCAGAAGTTCTAACACTATATACCTCTAGAATACATATTATTCCAAGTTCTTACACATCTCATTTTTCTTTTAGAAAAATGGCAAACTTGGCAAAACTTGATTTTGTTGCCCTGGACATTACTGGGAAGAACTACCTTACCAGGGTAGTGGATGCCAAGATTCATTTGGAGGTAGGGAATCTTGGAGAAACAATGAAGGAGGAGAACAGTGCATCTTCTTAAGATCGGGTAAAGGCCATGATCTTTATCCGTCGCCACCTTCATGAACCACTAAAAAGCGAGTACCTAATGGTTGAAGATCCGTTAGCTTTCTGGAAGGCATTGAGAAACAGATACAATCGCCATAAAACAGTGATTATTCCAAGAGCTCGTTATGAGTGGACTCACCTATGGATCCAGGATTTCAAGTCAGTGGCTGAGTATAATTCTGCGATGTTCAGAATTAGCTCCCAAATGAAACTCTGTGGGGGAAACCATCACTGAGGAAGATATGCTAGAAAAGACTTTCGGCACCTTTCATGCTTCAAATGTGCTCCTGCAACAGCACTGTAGAGAGCGAGGTTTCACCAAATACAACCAGCTGATATCTGTGCTCTTGGTAGCTGAACAAAACAATGAGCTCCTGATGAAAAATCATCTGTCCCGACCTACTGGATCTGCACCATTCCCAGAAGTGAATGATGTTTCCCTCGAAGTGAACATCACCTCTTCTAGTGGCAATAATCATAAACGATGACGTAGCCACAGGTAAGGACGGTAGAACGGGAAAGGTAAGAATCATGGTGTCCAGTTTCACAACCAGGTTCCAATGCATAATTCAGGCCAAAGCTTTAAAAATGTGAATTGCCACAAAGGCAAAACTCATATGAACAATGCTCCCAGAAACTCTGAAGGAGCCTGCCATAGGTGTGGTGGCAATGGGCACTGCCCGCGGACTTGTCGTACCCCAAAACATCTAGTGGATCTATATCAAGCCTCTATTAAGGAGAAGGGTGTCGAGGCCAATTTTCTCGACCAGGCTAAACCAATGGATATACCTGATCCAGTGTGTGACTTATCAGGGAAGTCGAACACAACCCACCTAGATGTCTCAAATTTTATTATGGAAAGGGGGAATGAAGTATATCGGTCCAACTAAATCGTTTATGTTTGATGTACTGAACTTGTAGTTCAAAACTAGCATTTCAAATTCAATAAAAGTAGTGTTTAAATTTCCTGTTATAACTTACTTTTAACTGTGATTCCCTTACTCAGAGAGCATGGATAAAAACTATGGTCATTCTCAAAACATGAGAAATAGTAGAGATATTTGTCTTGCAGACTGCGCCACCACGCATACAATACTTCGAGATTGAAAGTATTTCTCAAGATTGATGCTTACAAAAGTAAGGGTAACAACAATATCAGGCCTTTCAGATGTAATTGAAGGCTCAGGGAAAGCTCAGATTATATTACCAAATAGAACAATATTGTCCATATAGAATGCGTTGTACGTTACTCGATCTACTCAAAATTTGTTGAGTTTTAAAGACATACGTTTAAATGGATACCACATTGAAACGAAAAGTGCAGAAAATGTGGAGTATCTATGCATTACCTCCAATGATACCCAGAAGCGTATATTGGAGAAGTTGCATGGTTTGACGAGTGGATTGTATTATATATATATATATACACACACACACACATAAAGACAGTTGAATCACATACTGTCATGAACCATAAGTTCATTGATTCAAAAGTTTACATGCATTAGCATGACCATCTGGGTCACCCAGGATCTACTATGATGCGTAGAATCATTACCAACTCTAATGGACATCCATTATTAAGCAGACACATTGCTATCTCAAATGATAACTGATGTGGTAGAAACTAACACACAAATTAAACGTTTTTTAGACAGTTGTAGTATGAGTAAGTAAGGATCGTTATAGGTCAGGGGTTAGAATGAATGATAACCAGCACAAATTAGACTTAAAAACTGAAAACTAGGCTAAACTGACACAAAACAATAAGGGGGGAGGTTTTTGGACGAATTTTGCACTGAAACAACTAAATTGCAGAAACAAAGTAAAGTATGAATGAAAATTTGGTGAAAGGCTAGCTAGAGGATTCTTCTACACACATGAACCGTATGCATACAAATCGATTTCCAGTTATTATTCCTATAAACCATGAATGACAATGCCCCAAATTAATCGTGAATAGCACTAATTAACTTTTAGATTTTCCTAATTTCATTGAATTGGACTCAGTGACGCAATCAAATTATTCTTATCAAGTTCCCTTTATGAACAACATGATAGAGATACATATCAAATATCATTAAGTTCTGTGAAGATCATAAGCATTGACAAGGCATTCGTAACTATGAAAAGCATGATACTCCTGCCAAGAATTTACTTAACACAATCATGACTAGTGATCTTTACTACTTGTAAATATAAGTTCATAACTATTAGGTGAAATTCCCTTATATTCTAGCATCAAATCCCTGCATGCAAACTAAGTGTGCACCCTTAATAAACATAGAAGAATAAGTTCTTAATAAAGCAGATAAGTAAATCGCATTCATGTTTTATAAAACAATAACTGGATGTAATCAATTTATATCAAACATATGATTGTGGCTTCGAATTCACCTCTAGCTAAAAAGGAATTTAGTTACACATGTTCGTCATAACTAAATAAAAACAATCTAAATTAAACATTGAAATCAAGTATGGAAAGAAAGAACTCTGAAATACTCCAGCAATGGCAGATTTGGCTCCTCTTTTAGATGGCAGAATTGGCTCCTCCTCTCCTTCCAAAGCTGCGGCACACTTCTATTTATTTCTCTATATTTTTCTCTCTAAAACTCCCCCCGAGTTCTGCGGCAAGGGTGTGCATTTATAGGGCAGACACACGGCATTGTTTGTGGAGGAAAAGGATTAGGGCATGGCACAATTCTAGGAGAAAAGGAATTAAATTGTTTATATGATTTCAGGACTTCTAAAATCAGATGTGCATTGTTAAAACATGATAAGGACTCCTAAATGCAGATGGAAAGGATTTAGAATAGGACAAGGACTCATTTTGCAGCTGGAGATAAGTTTAGATAATGTTGGATTAAATAGGATAATGTTTGGATAATATGGGATAAGATAAGATAAGACTAGATAAGATATGATAAGGTTGGATAAGATCTCCTTGTTTTCAGCTGATTCCTTGTCTTCCAAGCCTTAATTTAATTCTTCCATATTTGTAGCACATTTTTAGCATCATTTGTCACCAAAAACGTCAATCCATTATGCTTCATACACATGCTATCTAATCCAAGTCCAAAACCTCTCCAAATTGCTCATTTTTGCCCTTTTTGTCACCTTTGCCAATTAGACGTACAAACACATGAAAATAGCTTAAATTACTATAATAATTGGAATTTAACTAAGTAAATGCAAAGAAATAAGATAACAAAGTCGCATAAATATGTTCCTATCAATAACCCATGCAAAGCTTGTTCTCAAGAGAAGTTGGTAATTAGACCATCACAACTAAAGGTTGATGCTGAATCCCTATCATTTCTGTAAAGAATTCAAAGGGATATTTGTGGTCCTATTCAACCATCCTGTGGACCATTCCGATATTTTATGGTTTTGGTTGATGCATCTACCCGATGGTCACATGTTTGTCTCTTGCCTACTCGGAATGTAGCTTTTGCAAGACTTCTTGCTCAGATAATTAAGTTGTAAGCATAGTTCCCAAATTACCCCATTAAGTCAATTCGACTTGATAACGCTAGTGAATTTACGTCTCAAACTTTTGATGATTACTGCATGATATTGGGAATTGATGTTGAACACTCTATTCCTTATGTCTATACTCAAAATGGTTTAGCAGAAGCATTAATCAAGCGGTTTCAGTTAATAGCCCGCACTCTGCTCATGAAAACAAAATTGCCAGTGTCTGTATGGAGACATGCCATCCTACATGATGCATCATTGGTTCGATTAAGACCTATAGCCAACCACCAATACTCCTCAATAGAACTCGTATTTGGACATCAGCCAAACATTTCACATTTACGAGTTTTTGGTTGTGTTGTTTATGTACCTATTGCATCACCGCAACGCACTAAAATGGGACCTCAGCGCTGATTGGGAATTTATGTAGGTTTTGATTCACCATCTATCATTAGATATTTGGAACCCTTGACAGGTGATATGTTTACAGCTTGTTTTGCTGATTGTCACTTTGATGAGACAGTCTTCCCATTGTTAGGGGGGAAAAGGATGTTCCAGAAGAACGACAAGAGCTGACATGGGTTGTTCCCACCTTATCTCATTTTGATCCTCGAAGCATTCAATGTGAAAATGAAGTAAAAATGATCGTTCATCTTCAACGTATTTCCAATCAAATGCCAGATGCATTTAATGATGTTATGAAAATGACAAAATCACATATACCAGCTGCAAATACACCTGCAAGAATTGATGTCCCTATTGGACAAAATAAAGTGGTAGCGAATGATTCATCTAGTGTACTCCTGAAGCGTAGTAGACCTGTAGGTTCAAAAGATTTAGCCCCTCAAAAGAGAAAGATAAGGGCACAACTGAATCCAAATGAAATCATTCAAGAAGAGAAAATGAATGACAAATCCATAATTCATGATTTTGTACTTTCAGAAAAAGAAAATGTCCTTGATGAGACGCATGTACCTGAAGACACAGAGGTACATAAAGCAAAGAAATCTTCATAAATTATGCTTGTACTAATGAATTGTGGGATTGGAATGAAATAATCATCAACGACATGTTCGCATTCACAGTAGCCAATGAAATCATATTAAGTGATGATCTTGAGCCCTGCTCTGTTCATGAATGCAAACAGAGACAAGATTGGCCTAAGCGGAAAGATGCAATCTAGGTAGAATTAAATTCCTTGGAAAGGCGAAATATTTTTGGACCAGTAGTCCAAACCCCGCCTGGTGTAAACCTCATGGGTTACAAATGGGTATTCACAAGAAAACGCAATGAGAAAAATGAGATTGCAAGATATAAATCACGACTCGTTGCACAAGGTTTTTTGCAAAGACCTGGAATTGATTATGAGGATACATACTCTCCTGTAATTGATGCAATTACATTCCGTTACTTAATAAGTTTAGTGGTTTCAGAAAAACTTGACATGCGACTTGTGGATATCATCACCGCGTATCTATATGGAGAATTAGATATTGACATGTATATGAAAGTCCCAGAAGGACTTAAGTTGCCTGAAACAACTAACAAACCACGAGGTATGCTCTCAATCAAATTAAGGCAATCATTGTATGGGCTGAAACAATCTGGACAAATGTGGTACAATCGTCTCAGTGAGTATTTGATCAAAGAAGGGTATATCAAAAATGTCATTTGCCTTTGTGTGTTCATTAAGAAATCTAACTCTGGATTTGTTATAGTGGCAGTATATGTCGATGATATGAACCTAGTTGGAACCCCTGAAGAGCTCAATAAAACTGTTGAATATTTGAAAAGCGAATTTGAAATGGAAGACCCAGGTAAAACAAAATTTTGACTCGGCCTACAGATCGAGCATTGTGCTAGTGGAATTTTGGTCCACCAATCAACTTCCATTGAAAAAATCCTGAAGCGATTTGGCATGGACAAGGCTTATCCACTAAACACGCCAATGGACGTTTGTTCTCTAAACATTAAGAAAGATCCATTCCGTCCAAAAGAAGATGATGAACTGGTCCTTGGTCCAAAAGTACCATATCTCAGCGCAATAGGTGTTTTATTGTATTTAGCACAATGTACTAGACTAGATATAACTTTTTCAATCAACTTGTTAGCAAGGTATAGCTCTGCTCCAACAATTCGTCATTGGAAGGGAGTTAAGGATGTATTGCGATACCTTCATGGGACAACAGACATAGGTTTCTTCTACTCAAAGAAATCCATAAATGACCAGGTCCTTATTAGATATGCAGATGCTGGTTTTCTTTCTAATCCGCATAAAGCTTGTTCACAAACTGGATATGTGTTCAAGAATGGAGATGCAATAATCTCTTGGCGCTCAACAAAGCAAACATTAGTTGTTACGTCTTCAAATCACTTAGAAATACTCGCTTTACATGAAGCAAGTCGTGAATGTTCTTGGTTAAGATCAATGATCCATCATATCCGGAATTCATGTGATCTCCCTTCAAAGATAGACAGTCCAACTGTCATTCATGAAGATAATGTAACCTGTGTTGCCCAAATGAAATAAGGATTCATCAAGGGCAATAAGATTAAACACATATCTCCAAAGTTTTTTAATGCACATGAGCTTTAAAAGGCTAAAATTATTAAAGTCAGACAAATCTGTTCCAATGAAAATCTGGCAGACTTGTTCACCAAGTCTCTACCAAAGTGCACGTTTCAAAAGTTAGTACAAAGTATCGGATTATGTCGACTTACTAATCAGCTAAATTTGAAAAATGTGGAATGAGGAAAAGATCTATATCAGGGGGAGCATCCATGATACATGCATGTTGTACTCTTTTTCCTTCGATTAGGATTTTTCCCACTGGGTTTTCCCTATCAAGGTTTTAACGAGGCAACATTAGCATACTTAACTCTATATCAACAATCCAGATCAAGTTGTACTCTTTTTCCTTCGCTATGGTTTTTTCCCATTAGGTTTTTCTAAGCAAGGTTTTAACGAGGCAACTAATGTTGATATGTGGGCATCCAAGGGGGAGTGTTGAAAACATTGGCAATGTTTAAATCGTTGGCAGCTTAATGAATGCCCACATAGTTTTTTCAATACCCCACACAAAGTGATGTAGACTTTAGAAATAAAGGTGATTGTTTTTTCTAAGTCATGTGCTGTAAATTTCAAAATATGTTCATATGGAGTTGCTTTATAAATAGAGCACTCCAACTACTATCAAAACACACAGAAAACAAAAGGGAAAGATTATTAACATCAGTATCTATTCCTTCCTCTTTTATTTGTCATCCCCTTGAATTATAGTTACAGTGTGATATTTTACCCCTACTGCACTCTTATCACTCGTAAAGGTTATCTCTCTAACTTTTACCTATTTATAACAGAAATTAAATTTTACACAAGGGTTAAGCCGCGCTAAATGACATTTCCTTTTATAAATACAAAGTGGCAGATGACATTTAAAGACCCCTTCAAATTAACACACAAATTGTCATGCGCAAAGCTTCTCAACAACCCTGAGATTTTTTCCTCTCCCCTTTTCTTCTCGCCAACACATCTTCAGTTTGGATAGATAGCACAGTGAAGGCAACCGGCGACATTTTCAGTTTGGATAGACAACACTGGAGCCATAGAATCAGCCAACCGAGGATCACCTTTAGTTTGGATACACAGCACTGTTTCGAGACCGACTGGTTATTTATCCAAGTCTCAGTCAACAAGGATTTTCGAGTCCTTGTTGGTAGAGGTCATCTCATCAGCCTTGTCGACGAAGTGAGGTGTTACCAGCTTATTACATTTGGCACATTGAAAGCCGAATTTGAAATTGACTTTCACAGAACTAGCAACCTTGTCTTCAGGCTCTAGAACCCGAAAGCCGAGACGTGTTCCTTCCTCGGCCGCAGTCTCAAGATCAAGAAGTTAGCAGCGTACCCAATGCCACATCAACATATTTTACTCCCCGGCCGAACTCGGCCGACGAGTTGGCACACCCCGCATACAACCGAAGGACATAGTTAGCTTATTAATTACTCAGCCTGCGCGCCACGTAGGCTTGGTAATTTTTAGGGTCAACATCCACGTAAACTAAGTAGTTTTAGAGTCAACACAAGCATAGTAATGCACTAGAATTCATATAATCAAACCCACTTACTGAAATAAGGCTTGTTTGCGTTCTATTTTATGAGGAAAACGATGGAAAGGTT
Source organism: Pyrus x bretschneideri (assembly GCF_019419815.1). Taxonomy (NCBI): domain Eukaryota; kingdom Viridiplantae; phylum Streptophyta; class Magnoliopsida; order Rosales; family Rosaceae; genus Pyrus; species Pyrus x bretschneideri. The sequence continues at coordinate 78,981 of NW_025999593.1, read as the reverse complement.
TCCTTTTTCCATTCCAGAAGTGGATAAGCCTATTATGAAGAAGCTGTAGAAGAACACCACCACGAAAAAAGAAGAAAAATCCTATCCCTGTAGGAGTGCTTGAAAGGATATTACTATGCGGTTGTCAAGCTCATATCTCGCTATTTGGCTGGAAAAGACAGTCTGGAAGCTTCCTCTCTCCCCCACGAACTCCTGTTGGAATGAGTGGGCCCGAACGATTTCTACGCTTTTCAAAAAAAATATCTAAAATCACAAACACTTTTTTGATTATGGATCTACTACTAGAAATTCAATGCGTAATCTTAGCATTCAATGGAATATTTTAGGGAGTTTTAACAAAAAACTCACGGTACTGTTCACTTTAATGAAAAACCACATTTTTACACTAAAAAGTCAATTATAATACTATTCACTTTATCCTTTATTTTGTCCTTATCATTAAAACTCAAAATTTTCAAGTTTTTTTTATTAGTTTTCCTAATAATTTACCACATTATGCATCTCCCACTTAAAATGGTACGATCATTAGCAAGTTTCCTGAATTAAAAAGAATTTTTTATCTTATTAAACAAATTGCCCCAATTAAGGAGGCAATAAATAGAATTTACACAACTATGATTTCTTTTCCCTTTCACGCTAACTAAAATACTCCTTTTGTTTTTGGTCCAAAATTTAATTAAAATACTTCCAATCCATACAATACTCCAGCGTGTTGCTCGGGCCCGCCATGCACAAAGTACACGTCCCTCATCTTCTGGAACGCATGCCATGTCAACAAGCTATCTGAACCGGCCTGGTGGCACTTCCCGACTGCCCGGTCCACCTCTAAGGTTCTCGCAACCCGGTCCAATCCGCCGTACAAGCTTTTGCAAAATCGCATCATGTGCTTGACGTCATAAACCTTATTACCGAAAAAGACCCTCAGAATTTTCAGAAATTCGTTCAAGCCACTCGGCAAGTCCCGGCGCGTGAGAATCTTCACCAGGTACCCGAAGTCGTAGGCGCTGTGAAACGTGACCCAACTCACCGAGTCGTTGCAGACGAGTCCCGACGACATCATCAGCTCCGCGAAGCGCGAGGAGTCGACGCCGTGGGAGCGGTTGCGGTCGAAGTCGATGCCCTGGCGGCGGAGGAGTTCGATGGAGTCGGGAGCGTGGGGGTCACGCGCGACGTCGAAGTCGTTGAAGTTGAATTCCCAGATGAAGCGCGTGGGGGAGCCGAGGTCGGGGAGGTTACCGCGGGAGTCGGAGAGGGTTAGTCCGACCTGGATGAGGCTGAGGGCGTCGACGTTGGATTTGAGAATCCTGTAGTGATCGGAGGGCCGGAGGGTCTGTCGGGAGTAGGGAGTGGTAGGGTCGACGGGGGGCCGGAAGACGACGCCGGGAAACTCGGTGTCCATGGAGATGAAGGGGTAGGCGTCGATGACGTTTTGGATGAGCTCGAATTCGGATTCCAGATTGTGGGCCCAGACTTCACGGATCACGATGGGCTTTTGGATCGGAGTCGTCGGATCTTGGTCGCCGTACATGTCGGAGAAAAATAACTGGAGACAAAATGGTTTTTATTTTTATAATTTTATTTTGTTGGAGGAGCTGAGAGAGGAGGAGCTGAGAAGGTTTGAGAAGGCTGAGAGTGATGAGGTGAGTTTTATAAAGGGGGGGGAGAGAGAGAGAGAGAGAGGAGTGAGAGATGGTGCTGGGAAATTGGATAAAGGAGGGGTGGAGGCGTGTAAGAGGAGTTTGAATAATAAATAATAATATTAAATAACAGGGTGGGGTAGGAGTAAGGGGTGAAAGAGCGAATATGATCATTTCAGGATTTTAAAAATCATTTCATCGTGTCTGTTTATCTTTTATCGTGAGGTTATAAATTATTTTAATTTTTTTATTTAAAATTGAATACAAACAGTAACTGATGAAAAATGATTACATAATATACAATAAACGAGTAGGATAAAATGATACCGGAGACCTCACAAAAGAATCCTGAGAGCATCCTAATCGTGAATGGGGTCAAGTGTTGAATGAATGCGTTTTTCCGTGTTGACTGAAACAGTCAAATGGAGTAACAGAAAAAAGGAGGTGAACAGAAATGGTCCAGGTTGGCTTCTTCTTTTGCCCATTCTGTCCCTTTCATTCCCACAGTTCAATTCAATGCATGATTGATGAAACAGTTGAATGAATGAACCTGTTGCTATCCATCCATGTGTGTTGTATACTTCTTTTCTTATGGTATCATCTTGCAAAGTTTTTCTTTTCATAGTTTGCTCTTTTTGTGCAGGCCTCATTATCTAAGGTATAATCTTTTTTGAGAATTTTTAGTCAAAATTATTCGTGATCAATTTTCAAAACTTCATTTTGATGATTGAAATCGGTAAAATATAATTCATTTAATAAAATTTAAAAGGTACGGGTTATGCTATTCCTCTTTATATAGCACTATGACATTATCTATTCTAAAACTAAGGAGAGATTTACTGTTCATTGGGCTACAGTCAAATGTTTGCCCCTCGATTTCATCTTATTTACAAAAAAACCATGAACATTGGGCTGGGTTTGAAGGATATTATTTGAACTGATAAGGGTGATTTTGTCCGGAGGGTTTAGGACGAATTACCCCTTCATTTCATCTTATTTGCAAGAAACCCATTATTTGTAGACTAGGTTGGAAGGGCAATTTTGTCCTCTGGGTTTTGAGTCAATTAAAGGGTTTGCCGTGTAAGGGTCGCACTTACTGTCTTTCATTTATGGTTTCGGGGAAATGAAGCTCTCACAGAGAGCGGAAGAAACGGAGAGACAGACAGAGAGACAGACAGAGAGAGAAAGAGAGAGAGAGAGACAGAGAGAGAGAGAGATTTCGAGGGGAAGACAGCGCAGGGAGAGGTATGGCTGATGGATTTCAGAAGTGGGAAAGTGGGTGATATCTTCTCGGTTTTGACTGAGTTCGAGGGTTGTTGTGTGCTGTCCTTCGATGAGGGTTTCGGGGGGATGGAGACTGTGACAGAGAGCGGAAGAAAGAGAGAGAGAGAGATAGAGAGAGAGAGAGATGACGATGGAAGAAGAGCGAAGGGGAAAGGTATGAGTCGTCGATTTCAGAAGTGGGGATACGGATTATCCGGATCTACCGCTGCATGCCTGGATTTCGAAAGATAAGTGCTTTAAAATTTTTTTTTTTCTATCAGCTTAGATCTGCCTGTTTGTTGTGGATTATTTTCGAATTTTTTAGTGTATTAGGTCAGATTTTGGGGGAATCATCAGAGATATTTATTTCCCTTATAAGTTTTCTTTTCTCTCATTTTGCACATTGATCTCTCTGTCTGCGCATTTGTTCACAGAGAGCGGAAGAAACCGAGAGACAGAGAGACAGACAGAGAGAGAAAGAGAGACAGAGAGAGGCAGAGAGAGAGAGATGTCGACGGGAAGACAGCAGGGAGAGGTATGGCTGTTGTCTGCAGTTTCATTTGCTGTCCTTCAAGGAGGGTTTCGGGGGGATGGACTGTGACAGAGAGCGGAGAAATTAAGCTCTCACAGAGAGCGGAAGAAACGGAGAGACAGAGAGACAGAGAGAGAGAGAAAGAGAGAGAGAGAGACAGAGAGAGAGAGATGCCGAGGGGAAGACAGCAGGGAGAGGTATGGCTGTTGTCTGCAATTTCATTTGCTGTCCTTCAAGGAGGGTTTGGGGGGATGGACTGTGACAGAGAGCGGAAGAGAGAGAGAGAGAGAGAGAGAGAGAGAGACAGAGATGACGATGGAAAGAGAACGAAGAGGAAAGGGGAAGCTACATGCCTGAATTTCGAAAGCTAAGTGCTTTTAAAATTTTTTTTTTTCCTATCAGCTTAGATCTGGTTTTTTGTTGTGGATTATTTTCGAATTTTTTAGTGTGTTAGGTCAGATTTTAGTGGAATCATCAGAGATATTTATTTCCCTTATTAGTTTTCTTTTCTCTCATTTTGCACATTGATCTCTCTGTCTGCCTGTTTGTTCTCTCACAATTCCCTGCTTCTGTCGCTCTTGAACCTCGATTCCTTTCGCTCTCCAAGGCTACCTTCTCTCCCTCTTCCACCGTGCGATCTTTGTCTCACAAGTTACCAACCACACTTTCTTGCTAAAAAACCTTCACTGCTTTCTCTGTTGCTAGAGGTTGCTTTCTCTTCTGCTCTCGCAGGGCCTTCAGTTCTCACTTAGATTCCAGAGTAGAAGCCCAGAAAGCTAATATGGCAAAGCGAGAGCTTTCCAGCACTCTCAGGAACTTAAAAGGTGAAAAGAAACGATAAAATTTTGGTTTTTTATTTATTGTGAGTGTTAATTTCTGATTAAATTATTATTTTTGATAAACCCTTTTAGAATCTGATCTAGGTTTTGCTTAAATTCATCTTGGTGTTGTTTAATTTTGAGTTATATAATTTTCTGGTGGACCTTTAATTGTATTTACAGATTAATACAACGTAATTGGGTTATTTTTTTAATTACTGTAGTTTATGCAAAGAGCAACTTAGAAAGAGGTGAAGAAAGAAGAAGATGTCAAACCATACCTTATCACCTCAGGTACCTTTTAGACCTATTGCATGTCAAAATCAGCTTCAAATTTGTGATTTAATATAATTGAATTTTAACAAGTTTTTAGTGATTTTGTAGAATTTTACGTTTAATAACCAAGTGGATTACTTTACTTGGTTGGACCTGTTTTTATAGCTATATTTCAACCTTTCCTCTGATAGCTTTTAACGATTGGATTTCTCGAGTCTACTTTCCATGCTTTGACCATTTCATTTGGCTGAGGGTTCTGGGTTTTGGAGAATTCTTCATTAAATTGGTGGGTTTGTAGAATTGTACCCTTATATTTCTGGGTTTGGTTTTATGTCAGTTTAATAAATTTTTTTAGGTTTTGCAGAATTTTTTGTGATTAAATTTCTGGCTTAAGTAGCGGTTTTTGAGGTTGTGGTCTCCAAAAAAAAGGTAATTTTTACATTAATTCTGTGAAAATTTGTACATATCAATGTGTTAGAATATTTAAGGGAATTTAAAATAAAATATGGTATTGGTATTGGTGGGGACGATGTATGGGAATTTTTCAAGGATTATTGGAATCTCATGGTAAGGAGTGATGTAGAAACTTATAGCTGCAGCAGTTGATGCAGGTTTCCTTTCTATGAACCTGATTTTGGATGGGGAAAGCCACCATGGGTGACTTCAGGTACGGAGTTCAAGAATCTGATTGTGTTAATGGATACACGAGATGGAGATGGCATAGAAGTATCCTTGAATCTCAAGGAAGAAGACCTGGCCATATTTGAAAGCACTAAGGAGCTGCTTGAGTATGCATCTTTAAATCCAACTGTAATTTTGTTTAGTATTGTTGAACCTTTTATGATCTTTCATTGTTTTGTTTCTTGCTTCTGTTTTTCTTAGGTGTGTACTAAATTGGATGTTGGTTTGGTTGTTTCCAATCTTTCCCCACGACTTTCGATACCCAATAGAGAATATGAAAAACCCAACTTTAATTTTGTAAATTTATTGTCCTAAATGAAGGTAACATGGGAATTTGTTCTGAATGGTGTTCAAAGAACTTCAAACTCAACTTTGTCCTGAATGATGATCTGTTCTCTGGATGTTTGATATCAATTTTTTATCTGCTCAGAGTGATCTGATTTACATCTTTTGCTAGGGTGCTAATGTGCCTCCACCATTCAATTCATTTGAATCTACTGGTCTCCCATATGAGATTCAGAGGTATGGAATTATTCTTCTGTTTTTGTCTCTTTTGTGTAATCCTGGTAAAGTTACCTGAGTGTTTTGTGCAAAGTTATGTGATTGCTAGAGGTCCAATGTTGAGTTCCTCTTAACAATTGAGCTCTTTTTGTCACTATTCATATTGCAGGTTTTGAGCTTCCACAAATTTCAAGGCGTTCAAACTTTACTCTCGAATGAAATGGTAATTAAATTTCTTAAAATTATAGTTTATTACTATAAAAGATAAAGACTTATTTTCTCAGCATTGTAATCTATGTATGTTTACACGTTATCCAACTTGCTTCTACAAAATCAAAATACTTATATCCACCTACAGAATTCTGTTGAAGAAGTGAGATTTTTAAACTGCAGTTTTTCTTTAATTATTCACAAATGTATGTACAAGTTAACGAAAAAACATGTATGCTTTTTTGGTGAATTTAATTTGAATTGTTAAATTTTGGTAACAAAAAAACCTATGATAAATTAAAAGACTATCATTAAATAAGATTTTCTGCTCAGTGTACCTCTATATAGTTCTATTTGAACTCACATTTTTTTTTTTAATTTAAATTTTATTTCTCTGCATAGTCCGGAAAAATTCTGCTTTCCTAATCATTTCACACAATTTTGTTTAGTTTTAAAAGTTTTGCTATAATTTTCTCTGATGAAAGGACATTCTGTGACAAAAACCAGGATCAATTTGTTTGCAGCTTGAAGATTTTTACTTTCACCAAGTTTATCTTCAACTCCAGGTATTTTCTCCCATTGACAACTTAAAATCAACTGAACTGCACCTCTATACTTGCATAACTCTGTTTTTCTCTCCTCCTTAAATTCATATATGGAGATAGGAAGTTTAAGAATCTTTGTTCCTGCTAATAGGTTTAATAATCGTGACATTTGAATGATCTTTGTTTCCAGGAAAATGATTTTAAAGAATTGTAGCTGTGATTCAGAAAATAGTTAGATTTTTTAAAGCTGACACAGGTTTTTATGAATATCAGGCTTTGAAATACAATGTTGTTCTAGGCTGTCATCTAGATTCCCAATCACATGTTTCCACGGCGGTTTCAAAGAGGTCCTTGAGACGATCAGATGCTGTACTCAGCTGCCACCATTATAATAAGGTTAGGTGTTGAGGTTTTTCCTTAACTTATTTTTCTCTTGGAATATGAAACCCTATGTTTTTCCTGCATGTTGGTACATGTAAATAACACAATGGTTCATAATCTTTTATTTAGAGTTTAATAAATATGATAAAAGTGGATCATAATTTTTACAATAACCTAACATGGCTATTTTTGAAGGTAAGACCGAGCGTCATTCTCTTGGTCACTAGATGCCTTGAGAATTTATAGTCACTCACCCAACTTGGGATTTGAGTAATCATGAATAACTCGATTTTGTGTTACTATGTGATGCGGTGGTGAGAGGACTTTGGTATGGGAGGGAGGACTAGAGAGAGATGTTTAGATTTGAGAAGGGTAATTGGTATTGAAAATTGAGATGCCTATATACCATGGCAGGGTCGGTTCCAGCTTTTTCTTTTCCTTGGTATGCATTATTTGTCCCTTTCTTTTAATTTGTTAGTTTAATTTATTCCTGCAATTTTGTATGAACTATATGTGTGTAGTGATAGATTGTAAGGTGATTGAGATTTGTGCAGGTAATTACTATAAATACAAATGGATGGTGCATACAAATTACTATAACTTCAAGAAAAAACAAAACAGACCCAGATACCAATTCACTTCAGTCCTCAAACATCTCGATCCATTCCAGCTTTTTCTCTTCCTTGGTATGCATTATTCCTCCCTCTCTTCTCTTAATTTTTTCTTTTTGTTTAATTATTTCTGGAATGTTGGAACCTGAATTTCCAGAATTATTGTGATTTTGGAACCCTAATTTGGGATGCATGTAAATGTAAAGTCTTATATATTTGGTCTTTGCTTACAACCTCTCTCTGCTCTTTTTCTCTCTCTCTCCAAAACTCAATTTTGAAGTTGTCATGCATTTTTTATTTTTATTATCACTGTCACCTTTTGATTTGCCTTATGGTTTTATCATCGTACATCATTAGTTGACTACTGTCTTTGTTTTCTTCTGCAGCATGGAGAGCTGTACAAGGCACTTTCTGCAATTTATTGCAAAATAATGTCAGTTATCCCTTCTTTGGATACAACTCAAACTGGGAGCAAGTCTGGTATCCAAGCTTTACGTTCGTTGCATGTAGCACATGAAAAGTCTAAGAATGTAGTAAGCTTTATTTGGCAGGTATTCCCTCAATAGTTAAGGAAACAATTATTTTCCCCTTTCTGCTTTGAAGGAATAGAATTCTCTTTAGATGTTTAAATTTGTTTCATTCATGATGAGGTTGTGTATAAATTGCATTTGCATTTGTAACTCAGTTTTTGACTCGAACATTGTTTATAAAGATTGCAGGTGCATAATTTTTCATATAATTTTCAATCCCGCAGCAACGCGCGGGTGCAAATTCTAGTCATTTTACTAAACATGTTGTAAATGTTATTTATAAGATGGTTGTCCATATTCTAGGGTCTATGTAATATGCTAATAGTTTAGTCCTTATTGTAGTAAATACGGAAAATCCTAAGTGACGTTAGGGGGAAGAAATGATAGTTTCAAGAAAGCCGTGGATCAACGTTGATACATACACTCTCGTCTCATAAGACTTTGGGCTCCCCACAAATGGAGATTAATAAAGTTCAAGCCCTAATTGAAAATAACTTTCTACATGAAAGTTTGATCCAATTCTATTAAGTAATTCAAATTAAGATGTTTGTTCTAGATGTGGCAATGGAAGCCCTAAAGAAGCATTGTACCCAAGCAATGAAAAACTTATAAATTAAGCATGCGCATGCGCATGCGAATGAGAGTTGTTGGGTCACAAATTGATGATACTAGATAATTTTTATTATAGTAGCTACTCACATCATCAAGGGCTCTTCAATAACGTTTTCCCATTAAATGTCGACAAACCATAAAAGGTAAATTCCATTTTTGAGAGGGACTAAAAAAACGTGAAATAAGTGAACTTGTAATTTAAACCCAAAAAGTTACTCTTGGGTGTTTGTATTAAAGTGAAATAAAATCATTGTATGGCATATGCTTCTTGGTATAGACATAATCTACTATTATAAGTGCAACCACATTTTTATAAGTACAATGTCATCTTAAACATGAGACTTATAGCATGTGGAAACTGCATACTACTTGAGTTTTTAAGTTTTTGTATCTTTCTCGAAGTAATTTCATAAAGAATAGAGAATTCCATGAAATTCTTATTCAAATATTTCAATTGAAGAGCACATAGCTCAAAATATCTACTCAATACCTATTCTAGATAAATTTGGTATATATTACCTTAATGAGTACTTTTGTTAGTTCGAATTGAATTATGTTGTTGCAAACATACCCTTAAAAGATTTAAAAGTTATGATACAACTCTTGAAGAACCTACAAGGCTATTTGCATATATGGTTTATATTACCATGGACTTGTACACTACTACTAGTATATTTTATATCCTAAATTTTGTATTTATTTGTTCTTTGCAAGAACACAAATGGTTGTTGTCAACTCCCGATAGACTTTCGCACTTCCCCATGTCAAGTTCTACTCAAATTTAATTTCTTGAAGGCCGAAGTCACATTACTTCAAACTTGACAGTGATGACCAGTCAAATCAAGACTTACTGTCATAAGGAGGAGTCACTTATTTAGCGGAGTTATTCATTAGGGATACTGTTCTACAATATATTATAATGGACATACAAGCGCATTGTGCTCTTTTCCTCTCGACCAGGTTTGTCCCGTCAAGGTTTTAGCTAGGCAACATGTCCAACACCATATCAATATTTCATAATCGTGGTGCCTGATTTTTCTCCTTGCTTAGATTTTTCCCATCGAGTTTTCCAAGAAAGGTTTAATAGTTTAGTCCTCATTGTTGTAAATATGGAAAATCCTATAGGCAATCTAATGAGAAGAATGGAACACTTTTATTTCCTCCTCCTAATCCCTCTCTTGTCTCTCTATTCTCTCTATATTTTTATTTCAAACAGTACAGACATTATAGTTTGAACAATTCATACCCTTTATCATCGTCTAAAGAATATCTCTAGAACATTGCACTCAAATCGGAGGTCGCTTAGTCATTCATAAGAATTTTCTTAGAGATGATATTTAGATGATGATAAAGAGAATGAAAAACTCAATTGTAACGTTTGTACAGTAAAATGTTATCACGTCGTCATGCAAGAAGAAATAAAGACAATAACCGTAACAAACATTTAACTAATTCGATTTTAAATTTTAGTTATCATCATTTTTGACAAAAAATATAGTTTATATTAGAAACTACAATAGAATGATGCTTCAAAGCATCTCCAATGAAGTCCCTAACTAAGGACAATCACTATAAAGTAAGTATAAAACAAATACAGGAACAAAATGAATCTTTAATAGATTGAAAAGTGAATCCCTAAAGTATAGGGTACCAACGAAGATTATGGGCCACATCATCGATTTTGGCTAGTGATAACACAAATGTTTCTTTTTGACAACTTGTTTTACCAAGCGGATGAAGTCTGTAGTGGTCTTATTTCTCTCATCCATATATTCCTGGTTGACTCTTCTTACTTTTGAACAAGTCTGCTATGTTTTGCGGATCAGGATACTCTGTTGATCTTAGGAGGCTAAGCCTCCTGAACAAATAACACGGTCTGTTGGATCAAAATCAACTGGCTACAATTATTATAATTTTTAATGGAGTCCTTTGTTTGTAGCTGTTGGATTTTGATCCAACGGCCAGTATGATTTGCTTAAGAAGCTCAACCTTGTAAGCTCAAGAGAGGATCCTGATCCATGTTTAGCAATAACAATTTAGCTCTTGAAAAACAAAAATTAATTAATTCATAAGACGGAAGTAGGTATCAACTAACACTTTAGGTTGGTCAACAATATCAACTAACTTGACTTTTAGTCTTTCTTGGGGAATGCATTATTGTGCCCTTATGCTGGACATATAGTATACACAAATTTATTTAAAATTTAGTTTATATTTTACGCTTGCTAAATTTGAAATGATTCTTAAAATGAGTCAGGATGTTTTATTATTTTTCTATCACATCTTAAGATAATAAAATTATTTTATTTCATATCTTTAGTTTAATTGATTGTATGATAATTCAACGAATTAATGTTGACGTAACTTGAGACTCTTATTTGAGCTAATGTGTAAGACACATTTACACTAATTGATAAAAAAATAAAAAAATAAAAAAATAAAACTTATCAATTTAAAAAATGACTTTAAACATGAAAAGTATAAAATGTAGGTTGCCTTTAAAGCAATGTTGTAATAGCAAGTGGCCATCGACCATAGTGGTAGATAGAAGTGTTGTCTTTGTATTACGATGTGTGTCTGAAACTCATCAACTCTCTAATCCAATAAATTTATCGTTTGATTAAAGGAAAAAAAAATTAAATAAAAAAGTAATGTTGTAATATTATTAATATTGTAAATTAGCTAGTTGATTGGATTGATTAATTGTATTGTTTGATTTGTGTTAAATAGTTAATTAAGAAGAGGTCGATTGCAAGCAAGTTGTGTAAAACCAATGATTGAGAACGCTTAAAAGCGTGTCAACTTCAAAAGGAAAGACTTTGGAAGCTCTGCATCAACTTCCAGCCGGCTTCTTGCTTCACAGTCAAATAAACTTGCGCGCGTTTTGAATATATATAATTACAGTATTTGTCCATGTGCTAAAGCTAAATCATGTTTATAGAGAGACGGAGTTTTTAGTCGATGGCTTCTTGCTTCTTTGTGAAATAAACTTCCATGCATATGTATTCGGAACTCATTTGTGATCTATCTATCCTTCACGTGAGGCCGTCAGTGCACGTTGGAAAATTTAATATTATTATATAATATTAAATTTATTAATTGAATGGATTGGAAATTAAAAGGGAGTTTCTCGATGAAAATGAAGAGTTGCAACATTTGATTCTTCATGAATAGTTATATATTTTAGGTCATGTTTTAAAAAGAGACATCTTTATTTCTATTAATAGGCAAGTCCCCTTGTAGTCATTTAGTAACCATTTCTATCATACGCATAATCATACATATAGTGCACAAGATATTAGAATGTCATTAGTCCATATGTGAGAGTTTTCAACATCTTTGTGGTTCATTGGTGCGTTGTAATTTTGAGTGCTACTATTAAGAAAACTTGTCGTTGTATATTTGCAAACAAGCGCTAATCAGCCATGAGAACTGTAACTACTACAAAAGAGGCTATCATTGGCGGTGTAAAAGTCGACAAGAAACCTTAAGTACTGTCGGATTTTTGGTAAAAATCTGACACCAAATCGTGCAATGTCGGATAGGGGAATCGACGACATTGCTAGCATCATGAAAAGGGTATTGACGTCGATTAGTCCCCTTAATCCGCCATGAAGAAGGAAAGCAATATAAAATAAAAAAGGATCGTAACATCGGTTAAAAATGACATCTAGGCTCACGTCAGATAAAGGCGACATTAAGTACTGACAATGACTATTGGATGGAGCAAACTGGTGTCAGTCCTAACCGACACCACCTAATAATTTGATAATAAAATAGCCACTATAATGTCACCCATAAGCGACACCACAAACCATTAATAAATAATAATAATAATAATAATAATAATAAAAAGTCTATCTTAGTTTTTAACTGCTTCGTTCATGCATTTCTGCAAATATATTGTCGCTCATGCATTTCTGCAAATATACTATACATTTCTTCACTGCTTTGTTCCATCTCCCAATAGACCAAAATCACTAGCTCTTGAACAATTGCTTGCACATTCAAGTTATCTAATGCACATAAACCAAACACAATTTATAATTACTTGATTAAATTAAAAAATGGAAGAATTGAAATTTATAAAAATTAAAACAATAAAATAAAAAAGATGAAGCTTAATTACCCTAAGTGAAAAGCAACCCATCTGAGGCAGCAAAGGCGGTGTCCTAGCGGTTGCAAGCAATGTCCAGCCAACACCAATTAGCCTCCGCCATGCACCTAAAAAGCTTCGGAGAGTTGCTTTGGGATCTTCAACTGCTACTTCTTCCCATTCTGACCCGTCTGCTCGAACTTGCTATATCTCCACACGTAAATCGCCCTCTTTGTCAGAATGCTCATTGGCCGGTTGCGACCCAGAACTCATCAATGTCCATTTCCATAAATTCCCTTCACAAACTGAACCACAAAGTTTCAAGTTAACATTTGACAAAAAATTAACAAATTTTAATCCAATTGAAGGAGAAAGTTGGGAGCTTTACAAAATGGGTTCTCTATTTGGTTACCGAGGAAATGGAAGAGTGGTGAATTGGGATTTTATTAGTAGCCAACCTGAGAGAGAGAGAGAGAGAGAGAGAGAGAGAGAGAGAGTGGTGGAGATACTTGAGGACTTAAAGCAGACGAGGAAGAAAGAAGCTAGAAAATCGAAATAAATTCTCACGATTTGGAGAAGGGGAGTTTTGCAATTACTAGCTAATGGGATGAGATCAACCAATAAATAAAATTTGAACTTCCTTTTTATTTTGAGAAGTGTGCCAAAGTGTTGTGAAATTTTTAAATTTCAAAGATGTTTGAAAATTTGCAAAAGTCTTGTCCCGCGCCTTCTCTAAATTTTGTAGTTAAGTGTGTGTGATTTCACCACTTCCTTTTAAAAAATAATTATTAGTGTCGGCTACAACCGACACCAGGTTTTAAAACATTTAAATATAATTATTAATGTTGGGTAGAAACGACATGATTCTTTTTTTAACCGACACTAACTTTATGTTGATTGAAAGCGACACGTTTTTCTTTTTATACGACACCACCATTTAAAAAGATTAAAAGCTATGTCAGTTATAAGTGACATTAATAGTCTATGTTGGTTATAAGTGACATAGACAGTTTATTTCGGTTATAGCCGACATTAATTCCGACACCATGTAAAGAGGGCGTCAGAAATGTCTTATCCGCCAATATATTATATAAAATCGATACCAGCCACCAACACAATAAGCCATTTTTGTAGTAGTGTGTACTAGGACGTAAACTTGTCTTAAGGACAAAATGTCTAACATTTTTCTCGACTGATTTTCAGACTTTTCTAACCCATTTTCATGTGCATTTGACATTGTTTTCTATTATGAGTATGCCTTAAATTTGGTATCTAGTTGCATGCATGAACTATTATTTGATTGTATATGTGATAATATAGCTATTAGACCCTATTTTCCAATCTTTCATCTTATATTCCATATCACAATTATTTATCTGAAATACTTGGATATATCCATTTATCTATGTGGATTGCTTACCTACTAAAATTCTTGTAAGATTTCTTATTTCAAACGATCCCCTATCTTCCCTTATCTAATCATTTCTGATTTCCTATACCATTGTTATCCGCCTTTCCCGATTTATGAGTGGAATTTGTGTTAGGATTTTCTTTCTTACTTTGTTGCCTTGTGTTAATCTCTTCCGTATGACCTTAGGTGTGGCGTTACATCCGAATCTACCTCCAAGTTCACAGCATTTGAAGAACTATGAGAAGACATTCCATTGGAGGTGTGAAACTGTTGACCCACTTCAGACGAATCAGACCCCATCACCTGCATTGCTATCGCTCCCTGAGTTACGGTGTGCAATATTCAAAGTTGCACTCCATAATCGACAACCTAAGCATAAAGCTACATCTTCAATAGTTTGCCAATTGCCATTTCTTCTGTGACCTTTCTCTGCCATTTGAACCATTTGAAAGGATAGAAGAAACTTTGGTGATGAAAATTAAAAAAACAAAAAAAAAATTGTTGATTTTTGGTACTTATAAAGTTTGCGATGAGTTTAATGGTTGGAGCTTATCTGGACTTGTTTACGTGGGATCATGATTTTCTGGGCCTATGACAGGTGGCAAGAAGGACTAGAATGCCCATAGTCCATAAGCACAGTCTGGCAACCTATGCTTAGGCTTATTGAAGATATTACTTGTCTCCCAAGTAAGGAAATCCCAATTCAAGTCAAATTGAGATATGTTGAGAGGATTAGCCAACATAATCAAGATTGTAGGACGATTGGGTATCTTATCCTAGATTTCCTCCTAGGTAGTGTCTTGATTTGATAAAGATTACTTTCCCTACAAGGACTCTTACGATCCCTATAAATACTCTAGCTTGGGTATTTATCAAAGGGAATATCGACATCTTTCTCCCGGACCTCTCTAGAGGTGTTTGTTTTCCCTCACTAAAGTTCACTAGACTGGACTAAGGGTTAGTCTAGTCTCATGTTTGTTCCCCTTAGGGCCTAGATTTAATGAGACTAGTTCTCATTCGCCTTGAATGAAATAAGGGCTAGCCGGTCTTAGCTGAACCCCCTAAAAACCATGGGATTGCTAATCCCGTGTCCAAATCTGCGCACGACGATCGCATGTTGCAAGTCTTACGAACGCTGCAAGTTTGCAAGCATGCTTTTGGGCAACTCTGTTTGACAACCCATTTCCCAAATATAAAATGCAGCCCCACCCACTACCTAAACATCAACACCAAAATTTGGCAAAAAAAAAAAAATGCAAAACGATAACAACAATAATCCCAATAAAGAATTTCTTTCTCATTCCCAAAAAGTTCTCAGAAATTTCCCAAAAAGTTTTTCCATTTTGCCAGAAATTTTCGAAGAGAAATGGATAGAGAAGGGGAGAGAGTAGCTTTGGGATGAAGAGAAATGGAGAGATGGAGAGGGAGAAGAAAGTAGCTTTGGGGACGATTTTGCAGGAAAAATGATTTTGAAGGAAGCCTTTTTTGCAGGAAAAAAAAATGGAGAAAAGGAGTAATTGGGGAAAGAGCTAAAGAGGAAGAAAAGAAGAACTCTCCAAAGAGAGTCTAGTGGAGGTTGAGTGATCTAGGCTTCCATGAACGCCTCTTGATTAAATGTTAATGAATCTACGCTTATCTTTTTTATTCATTACAGCTAACTCAAGAGTGACTCGAGCAAGCTCTTCCTAATAATATGATGACCATAATTGAGGATTTTGCATTCTTGAAAAGAATGTCATTAGTCAAAGGAGGCAATCCTAGAATATTATTGAATTATTTTGGATTGCCAATAAGGTCGGCGATGTTGTATGGCACGGAATGTTAGGCGGTGAAGCATCAACACATACATAAAATGTGAGTAGCGGAGATGAGGATGCTTTGTTGGATGTGTGGGCACACAGGAAAGGATAAGATTAGGAATGAGGATATCCGAGGTAAAGTAGGAGTAGCCGAAATTGAAGGAAAGATGAGAGAAAATCGGTTACGGTGGTTTAGACATGTGCAAAGAAGGCCTACTGACACTCCGGTTAAAAGATGCAACTACGGGACAGAGGTTCAGGACTGAAGGGGTAGAGGAAAACCTAAGAAAACTTTGGAAGAGACTCTAAGAAAAGACTTAAGAGTACTTGAATCTAACGGAGGACATGACACATAACCGAGCACAATGGCGTTCTAGGATTCATATAGCCTACCCCACTTAGTGGGAAAAGGCTTTGTTGTTGCTGTTGTTGTTGTGCCTAAGGAAAAGCCATAAAACAAAGTGGGCTTTAAGATAGACATGGATGCATGAAAGAAAAATTGGATGTCCAGTAGTTGTTCTCTTCCTAATGTTTAAAAAGGTTTCAAGTTCAAATCTCCCCACCTCTTTAATAAAGAAACACAAGTTGCATGAATCGAATGGTGAATGAAACAAGTTAGAGCTTGTATTCAGACTAATACGGCGATGTCAAGTTTTAATGAAAATGCATCTAGCATAATTTCTTCTTGATTAAAGACAATGCATGGTAAAGTGAATGTATGATAAGAAATTCAAATTAAAGAGGACCACAACAATGATAGTAAATGGTTGATACTTGGTATTCATGTCTCTTTTTTTTTTTTTTTTTTTTTTTTTTTGTCTTTAATTCAAAGTTCAATCCTTTTTATTTGTTGTAACCACAGATACATTTTTTTGGTCTGCAAGTACTTTCAAATTTTAATACATTATTCGTGTATCTTTTGCTAGACATTTAATAACTAGGAAGTAAGGAATGCAACATCCCTATATAACATGACCCAAAAATTTGTCGTAGATATTGGCATAGGAAGCTGAACTTCAACAGAGGCTAATGCTCTTTGGCAACGAACAAGCTCATCTTGGGCCTGTGTGAGGATTTCGATGACCGATTTGCCACCGTCATTGACCCCTTGCACTGCGAAAATGAAGGCCTCTAAAGCAAAATCATACGAATCTACGCACTGCTTTATAGCACTCGTGCCATTAGCATTCTTGCCGGTGGCGTTGAAAGCTTTTTCAAACGTAGCTTTGGTTTGTGCTGCATCTGCTGCTGCTAACTTAAGAATGGCTATATCAAGATCTTTGAGATTAGTTGCCGATCTAATTGGAATATCTTTCCAAAGAGATTTTACGCATGGCTTATAGTTGTAGCCGAATTGGTCTTGCATTTGCTTGCAAACACTCCTAAGTAATTGAGACACTCTTGCATTTGCAAATGGTGCTGGAGACGACGAGAGACATAAGAGCAAGGAAGCAGTGAACACTGCATAACTGCTTCAGGAGGCCATTGCTCAAGATGCATGTTTTTAAATTGAAGCTAACGTGATTACAAATTATTTGTTTGGGTTA
The DNA here is from genome assembly GCF_019419815.1 of Pyrus x bretschneideri. Classification (NCBI taxonomy): domain Eukaryota; kingdom Viridiplantae; phylum Streptophyta; class Magnoliopsida; order Rosales; family Rosaceae; genus Pyrus; species Pyrus x bretschneideri. The sequence goes on along the minus strand of NW_025999593.1, from coordinate 61,531 downwards.
AGAAATGAACGAATAGAGTATGATATGTATAAGCAACCCAAGAAGGGTATAAGTCTAAATTCAAGAGCGTAGTTTTCTGTACCTTTTGTTTTTGTTTTATCTGTTACGTATCAAACCATTGGATGGAAATTACTAGCTTTAACCTATTCTTCTAGTGATTTTTGTTTGAACAAGAACACAAAAAAAGCTGGACGTCATGGTTTCTAAAATTCCAATCCTAACCATACAATTGGACATCGTGGTTTTTGGTGGATATATCTCGTAATTTAACCTCTTTAGAGCTCAACCTAGTTTGACCATTACTCGCATCATCGCCCGCAATTTTGACTTCAAAATTTGGTTGTCACAGAATTCTCGTAGTTTGTCTTCAAATTTAGCTATTTAATGAAGCAGTGGCAAGGCCAGAAATGGAAGCTAGGAGGAACCTCTAAACCATATGACAAAAATTGGATTAAAAATAATACAATCAATGAGAGAAGATTTGGCAATTAACTTTTGTATAGGATTGAAAATTTGAATCAAAAGAGAGCAACCGAGTCACGAAAGTAATAATTTAACATTGAGATAATAGTACCATAAGTGCTGAACTTGTTCATAAGTTTTGCTAAAAAGAAATGAATACCACATCGAAGTTGAACAAGCATTATAGATTAGGGGTGGAAAAAATTCCCGAAAATCCCGAACCGAACCGAAAAAATCCCGATCCCAAACCAAAAATTTCCCAAACCGAAATTCCCGAAATTTTCGGGATGCTATCCCAAACCAATCCCAAAATTTCGGTATGGGATTCGGGATTGGCTTCTCGATATTTCGGGAATCCCATACCAAACCGAAAATATAGAATATTAATTATTATTTTATATATATATATATTTATACATATATATATATTATTCTTTTATAATTGATGCTAGTAGTTTCTAATTCATACTCGGCAACCTGGAATGCCCTACACCTTGCATATTTTTCATATTTTGTTTGATATTTATGTGGATATTATTATTGCTGCTACTAGGGCTGATGATTTCAGAATGCTTGATTCTTTTGTCTCTCAACAGATTGCAAAAAGGGTTTAATTAATTTGAATTTTGACTATGATAAAAATAGTCAAGCATGCCAGTGTTCAATTAAATGGTAGTGTGAATGAAATGAAATTCCTAGTTCTTGAATTATATATTTGAAGAACAATTCATAATTTCATATTTCAATTTGGGATTCCCGATTTGTCCCAAAATCCCGAAAATATTTTGGGATTCCCGAAAATTTGGTTTAGGATTGGTCTTCAAATTCCCGTCCCGAAAATTTTCGGTTTGAGATTCGGGATACTAGTTTCGGTATGGTATCCCATATCGAACCACCCCCTATTATAGATCATGGCTCAAAAATGCAACTGCGTGATTTTTTTTTTCTTCAATATAAACTTTTTCAACAACACTACGTATATAAAATGGTGATTTAAATACGTTGTGCTCAATGGCAAGCACACAAGTATAAATTAAAGCTAACAAACACAAGCAAAAGCATACAAAATAAAGAAAATGATGCAGAGGCCCAGTCCTATCTTTAGTCCTCATGTGTCTCTGCCACTAGAATAATGCCGCCACCTTGCGATACAAAAAATAATATTGTTAAATAGACTCCCTAGAATCCCTCTTGATTAAGTGTTTATAAAGCTACTCCTATCTTTAGTTTTCTATACTGCTAACTCAAGTTATTATGCTGACCACGATAGAGTATTTTGCATTCTTGAAAAGACTGTCATTAGTCAAAGGAGGCAGTCTCAGGAGATTATCGAGTTATTTTGAATTGTATAAGGAAAGTTCATAAAACAAATGTTTAAAAAAGGTTTCAAGTTCAAATCTCCCCAACTCTTTAATAAAGAAACACAAATGGCATAAATCGAATGGTGAATGAAACAAGTTAGAGTCTGTATTCAAACAGATACGACAATGTCAAGTTTTAATGAAAATGCATCTAGCATAATTTCATCTTGATTAAAGCCAATGCATAGTAAAGTGAATGTATAATAAGAAATTCAAATTAAAAAGGAACACAACAATGATAGTAAACGGTCGACATTCGGTATTCATGTCATTCTTTTTTTCTTTTCTTCAAGGTTCTATCCTTTTTATTTGTTGTAACCACATATACAATTTTTTTGGTACGCAAGTACTTTCAAAATTTTATACATTATTTGCGTATCTTTTGCTAGACATTTAATAACTGGGAAGTAACAAGGAATGCAACATCCCTATATAACATGATCCAAACGTTGGTCATACATATTGGCATAGGAAGCCAAACTTCAACAGAGGTCAATGCTCTTGGGCAGCGAACAAGCTCATCCTGGGCTTGTGTGAGAATTTCGATGATCGATTTGTCACCATCATTGACCCCTTGCACCGTGAAAATGAAAGCCCCTAAAGCAAATCATACGAATCTACGCACTGCTTTACAGTGCTCGTGCCATTAGCATTCTTGCCGGTGGCGTTGAAAGCTTTTTCAAATGTAGCTTTGGTTTGTGCTGCATTTGCTGCTGCTAATTTAAGAATGGCTATACCAAGATCTTTGAGATTAGTTGCCGATCTAATTGGAATATATTTCCAAAGAGATTTTACGCAAGGCTTATGGTTGTAGCCGAATTGTTCTTGGGTCTGCTTACAAACACTCCTAACAAATTGAGACGCTCTTGCATTTACAAATAGTTTAGGAGATGACGAGAGACATAAGAGCAAGGAAGCAATGAACACTGCATAACTGATTGAGGACGCCATTGCTCAAGATATATGTTTTTAAATAGAAGCTAACGTGATTACAAATTTTGACTTCCAAATTTGGCTATCGCAGAATTCTCATAGTTTGTCTTCAAATTTAGCTATTCAATGAAGCAGTGGCGGAGCCTAAAATGGAAGCTAGGAGCAACCTCTAGGCCATACGACATAATTTAGATTAAAAATAATACAATCAATGAGAGAAGATTTCGCAGTTAACTTTTGTATAGGATTGGAAATTTGAATCAAAGGAGAGCAGCCGAGTCATGAAAGAAATAGTTTAACATTGAGATAATAGTACCATAAGCGCCAAACTTGTTCATAAGTTTTGCTAAAAACAAACAATTACTAGATCGAAGGTGAACAAGCGTTACAAATCATGGCTCAAAAATTGAACTGCGTGATTTTCTTTTTTCAATATGAACTTTTTCAACAACACTACGCATGCAAAATGGTGATTTAACTACATTGTGCTCAATGGAAAGCCACAAACAGAAATTAAAGCCAACAAACACAAGCAAAAGCATACCAAATAAACGAAATGATGGAGAGGCCCAGGCCTATCTTGGTCCACATGTGTCTCCACCACTAGAATAATGTCTCCACCGCGTGGTACCAAAAATGATACTGTTAAATAGGCTCCCTGGAATCCCTCTTGATTAAATGTTTATAAAGCTACACCTATCTTTCATAGTTGTTACTGCTAACTTAAGTTATTATGCTGACCACGATAGAGGATTTTGCGTTCTTGAAAAGACTGTCATTAGTCAAATGAGGCAATCTGAGAAGATTATCGAGTTATTTTGGATTGTTTAAGGAAAGGTCATAAAACAAATATTTAAAAAGGTTTCAAGTTCAAATCTCCCCACCTCTTTAATAAAGAAACACAAGTTGCATGAATCGAATGGTGAATGAAACAAGTTAGAGCCTGTATTTGGACTTATACGGCTATGTCAAGTTTTAATGAAAATGCATCTAGTATAATTTCATCTTGATTAAAACCAATGCAAAGTAAAATGAATGTATGATAAGAAATTCAAATTAAAGAGGAACACAACAATGATAGTAAATGGTCGACATTCGGTATTCATGTCACTTTTTTTTTCTTTTCTTCAAACTTCTATCCTTTTTATTTGTTGTAACCACAGATACATTTTTTTTAGTATGCAAGTACTATCAAAATTTTAATATATTATTCGTGTATCTTTTCTTAGACATTTAATAACTGGAAAGGAACAAGGAATGCAACATCTCTATATAACATGACCCAAAAGTTCGTAGTTGATTTTGGCATAGGAAGCTGAACTTCAACAGAGGCCAATGCTCTTTGGCAACGAACAAAGCTCATCTTGGACCTGTGTGAGGATTTCGAGGACCGATTTGTCACTGTCATTGACCCCTCCCACTGCAAAAACGAAAGCCCCTAAAGCATAATCATACGAATCTACGCACGGCTTTATAGCACTCGTGCCATTAGCATTCTTGCCGGTGGCATGGAAGGCTTTTTCAAACGAAGCTTTGGCTTGTGCTGCATTTGCTACTGCTAATTTAAGAACGGCTATATCAAGATCTTTGAGATTAGTTGCTAACCTAATTGGAATATCTTTCCAAAGAGATTTTACGCAAGGCTTATAGTTGTAGCCGAATTGGTCTTGGGTTTGCTTGCAAAGACTCCTAACTAATTGAGACGCTCTTGCATTTGCAAATTGTGCTGGAGACGACGAGAGACATAAGACCAAGGAAGCAATGAACAGTGCATAACTGATAGAGGAGGCCATTGCTCAAGATGTATGTTTTTAAATTGAAGCTAACGTGATTACAAATTATTTGCTTGGGTTAAGAAATGAATGAATGGAGTATGATATATATAAGCAACCCAAGAAGGGTATAGGTCTAAATTCAGGAGCGTAGTTTCCTGTAGGGGTGTGATATCCACACACCCTATTTTACCTCTCACACATCTTTTGAATTTTCGGTCGTCAGATCGGATGAATTGAGGAAGATCAACGGACAGAAATTATCAAAAGGTGTGTGAGAAGTAAAATGAGATGTGTGGATAGCACACCCCTTTCCTATATCTTTTGTTTTTGTTTTATCTATTACGTATTAAACCATTGGATGGAAATTACTAGTTTTAACCTATTCTTTTAGTGACTTTTGTTTGAACTAAAACATAACAAAAGCTGGACTTCATGGTTTCTGGAATTCCAATCCTAACCATACAATTGGACATCGTGGTTTTTGGGTAGATATATCTTGTAATTTAACCTCTCTAGAGCTCAACACAGTTTGACTGTTACTCGCATCGTTGCCCATAATTTTAACTTCAAATTTTGGCCATCACAGAATTCTCATAGTTTGTCTCCAAATTTAGTTATTCAATGAAGCAATGGTGGTGCCTCAAATGGAAGCTAGGAGGAACCTCTATGCCATACGATTGAAATTACATTAAGATTTGGCGGTTAACTTTTGTATAGGACTGGAAATTTGAATCAAAGGAAAGCAACCGAGTCATGAAATAAATAATTTAACATTGAAATAATAGTACCATAAGCACCAAACTTGTTCATAAGTTTCGTTAAAAAGAAACGATTACTATATCGAAGTTGAACAAGCGTTATAGATTATGGCTCAAAAATTCAACTGCGTCATTTTTTTTTTCAATATAAACTTTTTCAACAACACTACGCATGCAAAATGGTGATTTAACTACATTGTGCTCAATGGAAAGCACACAAACAGAAATTAAAGCTAACAAACACAAGCAAAACCTTACAAAATAAACAAAATGATGGAGGGGCCCAGGCCTATCTTGGTCCACATGTGTCTCCGCCACTAGAATAATGTCGCCACCGCATGGTACCAAAAATGATATTGTTAAATAGGTTCCCTGGAATCCCTCTTGATTAAATGTTTATAAAGCTACACCTATCTTTCGTATTCGTTACTGCTAACTCAAGTTATTATGCTGACCACAATCGAGGATTTTGCATTCTTGAAAAGACTGTCATTAGTCAAAGGAGGCAGTCTCAGAAAATTATCAAGTTATTTTGGATTGTATAAGGAAAGGTCATAAAACAAATGTTTAAAAAGGTTTGGAGTTCAAATGTCCCCACCTCTTTAATAAAGAAACACAAGTTGCATGAATCGAATGGTGAATGAAACAAGTTAGAGTCTCTATTTGAACTGATACAACGATGTCAAGTGTTAATGAAGATGGATCTAGCATAATTTCATTTTGATTAAAGCCAATGCATAGTAAAGTGAATGTATGATAAGAAATTCAAATTAAAGAGGAAAACAACAATGATGGTAAAAGGTCGATATTTGGTATTCAGGTCATTTTTTTTTTCCTTTCTTCAAAGTTCTATCCTTTTTATTTGTTGTAACCACATATACATTTTTTTGGTATGCAAGTACCTTCAATTTTTTATACATTATTTGCATATCTTTTCCTAGACATTTAATAACTGGGAAGTAACAAGGAATGTAACATCCCTATATAACATGATCCAAAAGTTCGTCGTAGATTGGCATAGGAAGCTGAACTTCAACAGAGGCCAATGCTCTTTGGCAACGAACAAGCTCATCTTGGGCCTGTGTGAGGATTTCGATGACCTATTTGTCACCGTCATTGACCCCTCGCACTACGAAAACAAAAGCCCCTAAAGCAAAATCATACGAATCCACGCACTGCTTTATAGCATTCGTGCCATTAGCATTCTTGCTGGTGGCATTGAAAGCTTTTTCAAACATAGCTTTGGTTTGTGCTGCATTTGTTGCTGCTAATTTAAGAACGACTATATCAAGATCTTTGAGATTAGTTACCATTCTAATTGGAATATCTTTCCAAAGAGATTTTACGCATGACTTATAGTTGTAGCCGAATTGGTCTTGGGTTTGCTTGCAAACACTCCGTACTAACTGAGATGCTCTTGCATTTGCAAATGGTGCTGGAGACGACGAGAGACATAAGACCAAGGAAGCAATGAACATTGCATAACTGATTGAGGAGGCCATTGCTCAAGATGTCTGTTTTTAAATTGAAGGTAACGTGATTACAAATTATTTGCTTTGGTTGAGAAATGATTGACTGGAGTATGATATATATATAAGCAACCCAAGAAGGGTATAGGTCTAAATTCAGGAGCATAGTACCTTTTGTTTTTGTTTTATCTGTTACGTATTAAAACATTGGATGAGAATAAGTAGCTTTAACCTATTCTTCTAATGATTTTTGTTTGAACTAAAACACAACCAAAGCTGGACTTCATGGTTTCTATAATTCCAATCTTAACCAAACAATTGGACATCGTGATTTTTGGTAGATATATCTTGTAATTTATCCTCTCTAGAGCTCAACACAGTTTAACCATTTACTTGCATTGTCGCCCGCAATTTTGACTTCAAAATTTGGCCGTCACATAATTTTCGTAGTTTGTCTTCAAATTTATCTATTTAATGAAGCAGTGGTGGAGCCAAAAATGGAAGTTAGGAGGAAGCTTTAGGCCATACGACAGAAATTATATTAAAAATAATACAATCAAAGGAGAGCAACTGAGTCACGAAAGTAATAATTTAACATTGAGATAATAGTACCATAAGTGCCGAACCTATTCATAAGTTTTGCTAAAAAGAAATGATTACTAGATCGAAGTTTAATAAGCATTACAGATCATGGCTCAAAAATGCAACTGCATGATTTTTTTTTTCTTCAATATAAACTTTTTCAACAACACTACTCATGCAAAATGGTGATTTAAGTACATTGTGCTCAATGAAAAGCACATAAAGAGAAATTAAAGCTAACAAGCACAAGCAAAAGCATACAAAATAAAGAAAATGATGGAGAGGCCCAGGCCTATTTTGCTCATCATGTGTCTCCGTCACTAGAATAATACCGCAACCACGTGGTTCCAAAAATGATATGGTCAAATAGACTCCCTGGAATCCCTCTTGATTAAGTTTTAATGAAGCTACGCTTATCTTTTGTATTCATTACTGCTAACTTAAGAGCGACTCGAGCACGCTCTTCCTAATCATATGCTGACCATGATTGAGGATTTTGCATTCTTGAAAAGAATGTCATTAGTGAAAGGACGCAGTCTTAGAAGATTTTTTATTTATTTTTAATTGTCAAATGTATAAAGGGATTTCCAGTTCAAATGTCCCACCCCTTTAATTAATAAAAAAAAAAAAAAGAAAAAAAAAAAAGAAAACACAAGGTGTATGAATCAAATGGTGATTGAAACGAGTCAGAACATGCATCCGGACTAAAACGACGATGTCAAGTTTTAATGAAAATACATATAGCATAATTTCATCTTCATTAAAGTTAATGCATAGTAAAGTGAATGTATTGTAAGAAATTCAAATTAAAAGGAGCACAATAAAGATAGTACATGGTCAGTATTCATTATTCATATCATTTTTTTTTCCTCTTTTTTTTCCTCTTTTTTTTCAAATTTCTGTACTTTTTATATATAGTAATAAAAAAAGTCTTTTTTGGTACTGAGTACTTTCAAATTTTAATACATGGTCAGTATTCATTATTCATATCATTTTTTTTCCTTTTTCAATTTTCTGTCCTTTTTATATATAGTAATCACAAAAATATTTTTTGGTACTGAGTACTTTCAAATTTTTAATACATTATTCGCGTATATTTTCCTTGATATTTAATAATTTGGAAATAATAAGGAATGCAGCTTCCCTATATAACATGACAAAAAAGTTCGTCGTAGATATTGACATAGGAAGCTGAACTTCAAAAGAAGCCAATGCATTTTCGCAACTATCAAGGTCATCTTGGGCATGTGTGAGGATACCAGAGACAGATTTGTCATCGTCATTGACCCTTTGCACTTCAAAAAAGAGAGCCCCTAACGCAAATCATATGAATCAACACACTGTTGTATAGCTCTGGTGCCATTAGCATTGTGGTCGGTGCTGTTGATGCTGGAAGTATGCCACAAAGCCACTAATTTAAAGTAATAGCTTTTGGAATACTCATATTGTTAAACTATTATTTGTTTAATGAAAGGCAAAGCTTATTGTTAATAACTGTTTATTGTATCATGTGTTTAAACAATAGGGGAATCCAAGGAATGTATTTGTTCTAAGAGAGAAGTGGTCTAAGTAGGTTAGATTAACAAGACCTTTCTCTTATGTTCGTTCATTCCTAAAACGTTCCTAGCCATAGGATCGCCAATTGGGCATTGACAATTCGCTAAGGTTAGTATGTGTTATGTTGACTCAAGTGTGAGTATGGTCTCAAGTCATTTAGTGTTGGACACTAAGACAAACATATAGGTGCTCAATAGGGTAATCGAGTACACTGAACAACAATCAAACGAGGGTTCGAACATACATGTCATGTTAGAATTTAGAAGTTGCAATATGCAAAGTAGTCATTTGACTTAAGGCATCATAGTTATCTAATGGTTAGGTCCTTGATCTTTGACTATGCCAAAGGCATTCCATTGAGAGTGTCCACAAAAGGAGAATACTTTGAGATATGATTCGGGAGTCTTTGGCCATAGCATATGAATATGACTAAGGAAGAATGTTCCAAATCATATTCAATAGAATCACATAGAGAAGTATCATATTGGATACTAGACATGAAACAAACTATCACTTAGATAATGTGATCAAGAGTATTGTATTAGAGAATGACCGTATTGCATTGTAGTTGTAACTGGATAAGTTCTCCAATCACTTCTACTTAGCTTGGGTAGCCATGACATATTGCAAGGTGTCACTCATGGTTTGTGGAAACCCTGAAGATTAGCAATTACTAATCTTCATAAAAGGGAGAATTGAAATGTGATTTCAATTCACAAACGATCATTAAGAGTAATAGTCACCCACTGCCTCGCTAATTGGAACCTAATAGATCATACACTGAGTAAGGATGAATGTGAAGATATAAAAGAGATGATAAGCAATTAAATAGTTTAATTGAGAATGGTCATGATTTATTAATTATACAAAAATTTCGTATTTGGCCTTTTAAGTTAGTTTCGGGCTTTAGGGCCCAAGAGGGTTTTGGTCCACTAGGCCCATTATATTTAGGGTAAATTACACATAACTACCTCAACTATAAGTTACACCACAATTTCATACCTCATGTTTTAAACATTGCATTGTCATACCTCATTTTATGAATTTGTTTCACTGTTATACCTCCGTCAAATTTTCTATTAAATGCTAATGTGTCAACCACGTGGCTACTTCTCGCCCAACTCGAATTCCAAACTGACTTTATTAACCACGTGGGGCATCCCATTGATTGACAAGTAGAATTAAGAACAAATTTAAAAAGAAATCTGAAAAACTAAAAATAAAAATAAAATAAAATTCAAAAATTAAACTTTGGTTGTTTGCGCCCAAGACCACCGTCTGGAGAACAAGACCCCAATTTCCAAAGAAAAGGTTGCCCCTTCAGCCAAAAACACCACCATGAGAATATAGCCTGGCACCCTCAAATTCTTTTTCTCAATTGTCAAAAGGGTTTTAAAAATCTCTCTCAAAGTTTGGAACTTTGAATTTTCTACAAAATTTGGGATAGTTTAATACCGGTAGGTAGGAAATTAGGGATTTAAAAATGGTGAGCCCCAAATCTAGAGGTGTAGAGGAGAGCCCTGCGATTTCTGCAGTGACCAACCGACGGTTCTCCACCGCCGAACAAAGTTCGCCAAGCTTTGCTTGTTCAACGACCAACACGTGCACTCCTCTAACTTGTTCTTCTGAAGCATGTGAGCTATCAGATCTCTTAACATCGTGTCTCCGAGGTCGTTGCCGTTCGTTGCTCTGTCGACAACCTCGCTCTCTGCCAGGAGTGTGATTGGGGTGCCCACGATAGGAGCTCTGTCTCCTATCTCTTTCTCTATAGGCTCGACCTGACCCGCAGCTCCAAAACTGGAATATGGGTTGTCATCCATGGATTTGTCCTTGGGATGGGTTTGGGCTGTAGGATCTAATGGTGCCCAATCGTAACCAGAATGAGAAGAGAAGAGGAGGGAGAGAGTTTTTTTTATTCCTTTTGCTTTAATTAATTTTAATTTTCCTTAGATAAAAAAAAATATTAATTTGTTAATATTTAACTAATTTTTAATTTAGAGAGTGGGCCACGCACCTGCCACATCATCACTTAACAATCAAATTGATAGAAAATTTAATGGAAGTTTGACATTGCAACAAATTCATAAGATAAGGTATGACATTGTAATGTTTAAAACATGAGGTATGAGATTGTTGTGCGACTCATAGTTAATGTAGTTTTGTGTAATTTGTCCTTATATTTAAGTTGTATGACAACTAAAACAAAAATGGGAAAATAGCCCAATCACTTAAGATGGCTGGCCATAGTGGTGAGTTTTGCTTAATTGCAAGTTTGCCACTCACCTAAGAAAGAGATATAAAAGCATCTTTATAGTTTTAACCTCTTCAGGGTTTTCTTTGGAGAAAAAGAGAAAGACCTTCACTCTCTCTTCTCTGCAAGGAGGCCAGCCACTTAGGGAGACTTTCACTAGCATCAAATTCTCTCTAAGTCATCCATCTTCTCTTCACACTACATCTTTGATGCGGAGACTTAGAGGCACCAAGCCTTTCGTACTTTTGAAGATCTTTCCTCATATTCTCAAGGAACAAAGGAGAAGAAAATGAGCAAAGAGCCAAGAAGAAAGGAAAGAACCAATGAGCAAAGGAGGTGACTCGAAGGTCCTCCACTTGGGTGAATTCCTTGTGAAAACAAGGATAAGCTTAAAGCGTGAGAAAAACTCAAACTTTCCTCTTTCTTTTGCAAACAATCTTTAGGTTCACCATATAATAGGCTTTAAATTTCTTTGGGTCAAAGAATTGTTTTGAATGCATGGCTACTTTAAGAGTTTTTGAATGCTTGTATGTACAAATGTTCTCACATGTTCTTAGGTAGGACCAAATTTTTCCTTGAAGTGGTATCAAGAGCCTAGGTCTAGTGTATGGTGAATCCTTTTGGGTTTTGTATTTTCATAGTTTATGATTTGAATGTTGTAATTGTTAAATGCTTTATTCTTGCTTCTTTGAATTTAAACTTTATTAGAAAATTTGTCATCTTAAATGTTGTAGATGTTGTTCATTTAAGCATGTATTTTGGAGCTAAAATTTGGTGCCATGTTTATGGGGAAATTCGGCCAAATCCAAAGGGTGGATTCTTGGTTTCATGTTTGCCTTGTTAAAAGTGTTTTAAAGTTACATTAGGAACCCCTAAGTACCCTAGGATGTTAACCCTCTTTTGAGTAGTGAAAATTTGAGTTTTATTGAGTGAAAACAATCATGTAGCTCTTATGGGTTTTCATGGATGTTCTTCAATGTTCTTGCTTTGTTCTTGATCAAACCAAGAACAAAAAGTGGTGTTTTGATTCAAAGTTTTTGGCTGTTTACATAAAGTCTTGTTTTGTGATGGATGGTGTAACTTTTCAATCATCACTAGGTGTGAACACCCTTACCTATTTTTTCAGCACCATACCTATCACCTTTTCAACATACTTTAAGACTTTGAATTTTCAACAAAAACCAACCCATCTCTCACACTACCAAAACTGGCCACCCCTATAATGGGGTTACTTTTGAGGCTTTTATGTAATTACATAAAGTTTTGATACTTTTGTGTATATGAACTTTGACCTGAAAGTTTATGTTTTACGTAAAGACCCAAAATTACTAATGGACAAATTGTTTTGCTCCTTTAATGAAGTTTTTTGTAATTGTTGAAAATTTTGTGTTCTAGTTGTATTTACATGAAGTTGTGGACTTTTGTGTTTTTACAAGGTGACCCCAAAAGTTTGTGTTTTGCATAATGGCCCAATAGTTGCGGTTATTGCATTTAGGTCCAAATTAGCTAGAGCACAAAATAGTTTTGTCTCTTTAATGAGTTTTGTTTCTTTAAGAACAAGATGATTATGGACCAAAGGCCTAGACAATTGAATTATGTGATTGGCCGCTTTACATTATGAATGTTTGGGTTAACTAGTTTAGATTTGAATGTAATTTGATTAGTTCAAATGTGTTGTAAAAGGGCATAAGCCCTTCTCTTTATTTCAAGTATTCCTTTTTGTTTAATTGCATGCAAATTGGAATAGTTGGGTCCAAAGCCCAATAGGAAGTAATGATTTAATTAGATTAAACGCATAACTAAAATCAACAACTGCCCCACCTTAGACTCAAGACCCAACACAAGGCTCATGTTGGATCAAATCAAACGGTTCATAATCATCCTAAGACCTAAGATGACTATATAGTCCATATGAGGATGTTATGCATAAGTTAGTAGTTCTTGCTTGTTTCATCGAAACAGTGGGAGTATTATATACCACTAATTCATATAAACTTGGACTAATGGTTATGATAGGCCTAAGTTCTTTTAATAAGATTAAAATGAAATTGATGTAGCCCAACACTACTCCATCAAAAACGAATATTAAGTTTATAAGCGAGAGATGCTTTGAACATCTCTTCATGGGCCTTCCTCCATGGTAGGCTCTAATCGTTTGTGACTCATACATCGTGTTCATCTGGGGTATACAAAGTATGTTCTTACATTCAGGAGAAGCCTATAAACATATGATGAACTGAAGGTAGGCAACGAGTATGGACAATATGATATTGTTCTGAGGCCATTCTTGAACCCCTACTCGAACTAGCATGGTGGCAATGACTTAACTAAGTGTAGTGGTGCGAATATTATATTCTTCTAAGGCATCATTCTCTAGAGGCCAAACTAGATGGGTAATTACAAAAGTTGTAAATGGCTAAAACATTATCCTCTCATCATTATTGTTGCTAGCCAATATGATATTCTTCTGAGGTGGGCTTGGTAATGGTGAGTCTCCCATACCTCACTAAGAGTTCAACATAACTGTCGAATTCCATTTAGAGAGATCTGGAATTTGCCAAAAATAGTGAGTTATACTATTTAATTTAAGACCCAATCAAAGTACTTTTAAAACAACAATATAATACGATTTCTGTTATGTTATGCAGTTAACGACATGCCTAAAATTACACCTACCATTATACCTAACAAAAGGGGGCATAGGGGCCAATGTTTCCCTGCTTGGTATCATCACATTGAGAATGTCTCCAAGATGAATGACAAATCGTATGTGCTCAAGCAATCCCTTCCTCATGTACCTCCTACGAAACTAGCTTCAAATGAGGAGTGTCAAAGTTATGCTAGACACTATAAGGATGACTAACAAGCCAAATGCTTAATCATCACTTCTCTTAGTGAGGAGCTTAAGAAGCTACATAAGCACATGGACACTTCTTGTGCCATGGTTGATAGTTTGCATAAGATGCATAAAATTGTGACTAGTAACGTATAATTCTCAAATATTTGTAGTCTATTGTATGCCAAAATGGGAAAATGGACATTGGTCCAAAAACATGGACAAAAGATGGAAATGATCTTTCAAGATCTTGAGAGTTTAGGAACTTTCAGCGATGGGAAAATGGCCCAAGATTTTTTCCTTGCATCTCTCATGGATGATTTCATGAAGTTTATAGGAAACTATAAAGAGAATAAATTCGATCATACTCTTTTCGAGATGATTGACAGGGGCTGTAAGTTTGAATAAAGTTTCATTGTGGAAAGGATGAACGCTTAAAGAAGAAATATAATGTGTGCATTGCGAGCCTTATGACACGAACTTTTGAAAGGACTATTTTTGCCGTAGAGAGTGCTTTTACAATGAGCTCCAATTCCTGGATATTTGATTCAGGGGATAGTCAACATATCAGCAATTCGTTGCAGGGATTAACAGGGAGCAGAACAATGTGCAATGAAGAGATGATTGTGCGAGTTGGGAACGACACTAAAATCTCTACAAAAGCAGTAGGCACCTACATGCTTAAACTTCCTTCTGGGGAAGTCTTGGAACTTAGAAATTATTTATATTTTCCTTCATGTATAAAAAATTTGATTTCCATCTCTATGCTTTTACGAGATGAGCACTTAATATTGTTTGACAAAATGAGTTGCACTTTATACTTGAACAGTCATATTATCACTCATGGTAATATGATTGATGGACTTTTTCACCTAGAGACTAGTAGCGGTTTACACTTTATTGATAGCAGGAATACCTCAAAACCCAAAAGGGTTGGAGAACAAGTTAACCTAGTTAAGGTTTGGCATCTTAAACTTGGACATGTAAACCAAGACAAGATTCTCAAGATGTCGAAAGACTGATATTTTGGGTCATTAGGTAATGACCAAATGGGCACTTGTGAATCTTGTTTACTGGGGAAGATGTCTAAATCTCCATTCACTAGGAAAGGAAAGCAAGCCAAAGAACTACTAGGGTTAATCCACAGAGATGTATGTAGACCTATGCCTATTACAACATGAGGAGGGTTCTCATACTATATCATATTCACCGATGATCACTCTCAGTTTGGCTATATGTATCTTATGAAGCACAAGTCAGAATCCTTTAAAAAGTTCAAAAAGTTCAAGAATGAAGTAAAGAACCAAACTAGCAAACAGATAAATACCCTAAGATCAGATCAAGGGGTGAATATCTAAGTAATGAATTCCTAGATTACCTCAAGAAGTGTGGAATAGTATCACAGTGGACTCCACCAAGAAATCCTCAACATAACGGAGTTTCTGAACGGAGAAATTGAATCTTGATGAACACGATTCGTTCTATGATGAGTTCCACTGACTTACTAGTTTCATTATGGGGATATGCACTACAAACAACAACTTATTTACTAAATAGAATGTCTTCCAAGTCAGTTCAATAAGCGCTATATGAGATATGGCATGGCAAAAGAACAAGTCTTAATCATATTAAGATTTGGGGTTGTCCAGCTTACATGAAGAAGCTTGAAGTTGACAAGCTTGAAGTAAGGTCTCTGAAAAGGTCAGCAAGCCACCTCAGAGGTATTGCACCTTCTAGGTGGCAATGACACAAATGAGGACTCTAAAGACTACACTGAAGCAATGTCCGACATTGATTAAAAAAGATGGCAAAAGGCCATGAAATCCAAGATAGATTCCATGTATCAAAATTAAGTCTGGACTCTAGTAGACCTTCTAGAAGGTATAGTACCTGTTGGAAACAAATGGGTCTTTAAGAAGAAGATAGGCGCTGATGGGAACGTGGGGACTTGTAACGCTAGACTAGTAGTCAAAGGTTATAGGCAATGAGAAAGGACTATGAAGAAACCTTCTCTTCTGTAGCCATGATTAACTTCATTCAAATTTTTCTTGCTATAGCTGCAGACCACGATTCTGAGATATGGATGATGGATGTGAAAACAACCTCTTTGAATGACTACCTAGAGGAAGAGCTCTATATGATTCCACTCGAACGCTTCTTGTCCAAGTCTAAAAAGACTAAGGTATGCAAGCTTCAGAGGTCTATTTATGGACTTAAGTAAGCCTCGAGGAGCTAGAACATTCGCTTTGATACTGAAATCAAATCGTTTAGTTTTACTCAAAGCGAAGATGACAATTGTGTTTATCAAAAGGTCATTGGGGATGCAGTTGTATTCCTAATGTTATATGTAAATACCATATTACTATTCGGGAATGACACTGCAATGCTCTCTTTTGTAAAAGTATGGTTGTCCAAAACCTTCCATATGAAAAATTTGGAAGATGCATCTTATGTATTGTGGATAAAGCTTTATCGTGATAGATCCAAAAAATTACATTTCTAAGTCCATGAGATTGAAAACTGCTGAAGAGATAAGGCAGATAAGTAAGATTCCTTATGCTTCTGCAATAGGAAGCCTCATGTATGCTATGATGTGCACAAGGCCTGATATCGCTTATGATGTGAGCATTACTAGTCGATATCAATCTAACCTAAGATTAGAATACTGGACAACTATCAAGACAATCCTTAAGTACCTAAGAAGAACTAAGGATATGTTCGTCATTTATGGAGGAGCATCAAAGTTGCAAGTAGAAGGCTATATTGACTCAAATTTTCAATCTGACGTTAATGGTAAAAGTTCCTACTCCGAATCAAGGTTCTAAAAGATGCTAGAATCGGACGGTGAGCTGGGGCCTAGTGCCTAGGCGGGGATTTAGGCGGACTATGCGGATTTAAGTAAATTTATTATATATTATATAAATAAATATCTATTTATACTTAAAAACACGTATTGTATACATAAATTGCAAAATAAAATGATATATAGGTTATAAAGTACTAAACATATTGTAAACATTAGGAGCAAGCAGATAATGAGTGTTCATCCAAGTATTCAACAAGTCTATTACATTTTATTAAAACAATAAAATGCAAATGAAAGTTATCGATTTTCTGTCCAAGTGAGATTTGCGACCTAGGCGAGTACCTAGATGGGTTTAGGCGCACTTTCTTAATTTTCAAACGCCTAGGTACTAATCGGGACAGTGGTCAACCACCTAGCACCTAGGTGGTGCTAGGCAGAGATTCTAGAATAGTGCTCCAAATATGTATTCACTCTAAATGGTGAGGTTGTCAGCTGGAAGAGCAAGAAACAAGATGTAATTGTTGATTCCATGACAGAGGTAGAATATGACACTGTAGTTGAAGCTGGCAAAGATGAGTTCGGATGAAGAAGTTCATCACCGAACTTGGAGTGGTTCCAACCATTACATCACTAGTAACCTTGTATTGTGATAATAGAGGGGCGATAGCTCAAGCCAAGGAAAAAAAAACAAGCATTTTGATAGACACTTCAATGTCATTAGACGATATACCACCGAGGGGAATGTCAACATCCTCAAGGATGCCTCAACCAATAACGTAGCAGAACCACTGACAAAGTCAATGTGTCAAATCTAACTTGGCCGCCATATGGAAAAGATGGGTATTAAATACATGGGAAAGTGGCTTTTAGTGCAAGTGGGAGATTGTTGGAAGTATGCCCACAAAGCCAGCCGTTTGATGTAATAGCTTTTGGAATACTCATTATGTTACACTATTATTTGCTTAATGAAGGGCAAAGTTTATTGTTAATCATTGTTTATTGTATCATGTGTTTAAACAACAGGGAAATCCAAGGAACGTATTCGTTCTAAGAGAAAAGTGATCTCAGTAAGTTAGATTAATAAGACCTTTCTCTTATGTTCATTCCTAAAACAGTCCTAGCCATAAGATTGCCTATTGGACATTGACAATCCGTAAAAGGTAGTATGTGTTATGTTGACTCAAGCATAAGTATGACTAGTCTCAAGTCATTTAGTGTTGGACATTAAGACAAACACATAGGTACTCGAAAGGATAATCAAGTACACTGAACAATGATCAAAAGATAGTTCAACCATATGTGCCATGTAAGAACTCATAAGTTGTAATATGCAAGGTAGTTCTTTGATCTGAGGCATCATAGTTGTCTACTGGTTAGGTCCTTGATCTTTGACTATGTTAAAGGCATTCCATTGAGAGTGTCCACGACATTGTTGGGGTCAAGTCATCTAGTCATGTAGGCATGTGAATGCATAACAAGGGATGTCTAACCTTCCATGGTGGAAGGAGAATACTCTGAGATATAATTCAGGAGTTTTTGGCCAAAGCATATGAATATGACCAAGGAAGAATGTTCCAAATCATTTTCAATTGAATACTATAGAGAAGTGTCAGATAGGATAGTAGACATGAAACAAAATATCACTTAAACAATGTGATCAAGAGTATTGTATTAAAGAATGACCGTATTACATTGTAGTTGTAACTGGATAGGTTCTCCAACCACTTCTACTTAGCTTGGTAGCCATGGCATAATGCTAGGTGTCATTCATGGTTTATGGAAGCCCTAAAAATTATTGATTACTAATCTTCATAAAAGGGAGAATTGAAATGTGATTTCAATTCACAATCGATCGTTAAGAGTAACAATTCCCACTACCTTGCTAATTGGAACCTCATGGATTGTACTCCAAGTAAAGATGAATGTGAAGATAAAATAGAGATGGATAAGCAATTAAATAGTTTAATTGAGAACGGTCGAGATTAATTAATTAGTTAATTAAATATACGAAAGGTTCGTATTTGGCCTTTTAGGTTAGTTTCGGGTTTTGGGGCCCAAAAGGGTTTTGGTCCACTAGGCCCATTATATTTAAGTTATATGACAACTAAAACAAAAATGGGCAAATAGCCCAATCACTTAAGGTGGCCAGCCATAGTGAGGGCAAGTGGTGAGTTTTGCTTAATTGCAAGTTTGCCACTCACCTAAGAAAGAGATATAAAAGCATCTTTATAGCTTTAACCTCTTTAGGGTTTTCTTTGGACAAAAGGAGAAAGACATTCACTCTCTCTTCTCTACAAGGAGGCCGGCCACTTAGGGAGACTTTCACTAGCATCAAAATCTCTCTAAGTCATCCATCTTCTCTTCACACTACATCTTTGGTGTGGAGACTTAGAGGCACCAAGCCTTTGGTGCTTCTGGAGATCCTTCCTCATATCCTCAAGGAGCAAAAGAGAAGAAAAGGAGCAAAGATTCAAGAAGCAAAGACCCAAGAAGAAAGGAAAGAACCAAAGAGCAAAGGAGGTGACTTGAAGGCCCTCCACTCGGGTGAATTCCTTGTGCAAACAAGGATGAGCTTAAAGGGTGAGAAAAGCTCAAACTTTCCTCTTTCTTTTGCAAACAGTCTTTAGGTTCACCATAAACTAGGCTTTGAATTTCTTTGGGTCAAAGAATTATTTTGAATGCATGCCTACTTTAAGAGTTTTTGTATGCTTGTATGTTCTAATATTCTCACATGTCTATATCTAGGACAAAATATTTCCTTCAGTTGAACGCATTAAGATCTTTGAATTTAGGTGTTGATTGAATTGGAATATCTTTCCAAAGAGATTTTACGCATTGCTTATAGTTGTAACCGAATTGGTCTCAGTTTTGTTTGCAAACACTCCTAACTAGTTCAGACGCTCTTGCATTTGCGAATAGTACTGGGGACGACGAGACATAAGAGCAAAGAAGCAATGAAAACTGCATAACTGATTGAGGAGGCCATTGCTCAAGATGTATATTTCTAAATTGAAGCTATCGTGATTACAAATTATTTTCTTGGGTTAAGAAATAGTGAATGGAGTATGAGATAAGGGTATAGTCTAAATTTAGGAGCGTAGTTTTCTGTACGTTTTGTTTTTTCTCTTGCATATTAAACCGTTGGTTGGAAAGTAGGTTTAACCTATTTTTCGACTGACTTTTGTTTGAACTTAAAAAAAAGTTGGACATCATGGTTTCTAGAATTCCAATCATAACTATATAATTAGACATCGTGGTTTTTGGTAGATATATCTTGTAATTTAATTTTTTTAGAGCTCAACGCAATTTGACCGTTACTCGCATCATCGCTCGCAATTTTACCTTCAAATTTAGTTGTCACATGATGCTCGTAATTTGTTTTCATTACTTAGCTATTCAATTAAGCAGTGGCGGAGCCAAAAATTAAAGTTAGGAGGAACCTCTAGGCCATGACATAAATTAGACTAAAAATAATATAATCATTGAGAGAAGATTTGAGGGTTAGATATGGCAAACGTGAATCAAATGTGAGAACCCATATCTTTCTAATGGGTGTATATACACACTCACATATTAGTTCAATGAATTGGTTAGTTGGATTCAGGCTTGGCATTTTAACAATTAAGCAAGTGTTTATATTAGCATGAGAGGATTTTAGTTGCTTGAGATGGAGCAAATACTACACGTTTCCATGGCAGAGTAGACCCTTGTTAAGTATCAACCTACACATTGCCATCATTATATTAGGAGGTGGCATGATGGCTAAGCTTTTGAGTTGGAAGGATTAGGCTGGAGGTGGTCTTGAATTAGCATGCAATCAATATGTGTGTGTATGACTCTGTTTTATAGTAGGAGCTGTCGAATTAATGGCTTAAGTTATCCATGAGCAAGCTTATCACACACTTATATATATATATAAGATTGAGATGTTTATATATATACACACTTATATATACATACATATATATATATATAGGCCCTTTATGCAAAGGAATCCCATTTTTATAAAAAAAAAAAAAAAAAAAAATGGGGATTAGGTGTGGGGCTCACTCCACATGGAACTTCAACGATTCGAACCATCTATTTTGTAAGTCTCGATTCATAAATCATCCTTGCAAAAATTCAATTCAATCTGAAATAATTTGCCTATTTAATTATCAAGATAAAATTTCATTGTTTCTTGTATAACAAAGTATTCGTTAATTTCTTTGAACCCAATTAGATTTCTTAAACATTTCCATTTTGACTAATATTTCGCAAGGAAGATCTATGAGGTGCAACTTGAAAAATAGACGGTTCGGATCTTTAAAGTTCGATGTAGTGTGGACCCCACAACTAATACCCATTTTTATAAAAAAAAAATAGGGATCCCTTCCCTTAAAAATTTCCTATATATGGAAAGAGAGAAAGGAAAATTAGGGTTTGGTATACATGGAGATTGTTAGTTGGGTTGTCTTGCCAAAACTTGGATTATTGAGGTGAGAGGTTTATGTAATGTGTTCAAAAAATATTCTTATTTTCTGATAACTGAAAACCAGGAGTTATCAAGTGATTTTATACTATTTTCAAATATTTCTCTATTTCAAGTCAAAGCATGCTATATTTGTTGAAATGTTTGATATGTGGATTATTTGGAAATGTTCATGGAGCATGAGGACTTTGTTGTTGCATTAATCCAAGGGATAAATGTAAACTGCACACGAGGACACTAGGGTAGAATGGCCATTAGGGGTCACGGGGTGAGTTACAATTTATGAAGGATATAATGAACACATAAGGGGACGATGTTATATGGCAGTACATGGCTAAAGCTTTGATATTATTATTGCAATTTCTAGTGTGTGTAAAACGGCATCGCTTGACTAGCATATTATATATCCTACTCACTGAGCGACGGTGGTTGTTGCTCACCCCTCACATTTTTATTTTCAAATGAGTTATTTAGCAAGACAAGGACTAGACGAGCTAAGGTTGTGTTAGATGAGGGATTAAGATTTTTATTATTTATTTATGTACACCCTGTAAAGATTTTGGAGTTAATTGTTATAAGAAAAGTTCGTTTTCGTTTTTAATTTTACTTTTACTAGCGCATCGGGCATGGGGTTAAATTTTTTTCGCCGACCTCAGGTCTGGGGCATGACATCAAAGGACAACAACAGAGTCATGAAAATAATAATTTAACATTGAGATAATAATATACAGCAAGTGGAACGACACCCTTTACATGCCTGGCGTGAAGCAACGAAGGAAGGAAAGAAAGAGGGTTATTCTTCGAACTAAAATTGAAGAGCTTAAAGCTCAGAACAGTATGAGAAGCTCTTTGAGATGCTTCATCAAGCTAGACAGACTTAGTCTCATAAGCCCATCAACGCGAAGGTTCACATGTCTTCAACAAGGGCATTCTTAATGAAGAGCAACTTTCTCACCAAGATATTGGTCAACACGAGACTTATCTTAACCCAACTAATTCAAACTAAAGTAAGAGAAGTGGAAGAAGACATCTCCTTGCAAAAGAAATGGAAGGATCAAAAGTTGTTTATCATGATTGTTGAGACTTCTTGAGGCAGTGTTGAGAAAAACCCATGCACATAGGCTCAAAAATCAATGACTCAAGGGTTTTTAAGGGTTCGGTCCCCTACCACTCTTAGGCCAACTACCAATCTAAGGAAGGAACAACAAGCTTTGGAGGAACAAGAGAGCATAGGAGACTCAAGGGACTTTTGACAAGCTCATCCTGACATACAGTATGTTGAATCCAAGAAAAGGCCACATGTTCTTGACCAAACCTCCTTATTTTCAAGAAATGGAAACTTTCAAAGGAGGGCTCATATGGTACATGACTCTACTCAAGATCCCCTTATCCTGCAACTCCTTGACAAAGTGAACAAAGTGAAGGTCAAGCGTCAGGCCAAAATACCTTATTGGAATCAGCTAAGGCCAAGTGCTCTAACAAGGAGGATCCTTTGCACCTCTCTACAAGGAGAAATGAAAGAAAAGCTTGGCTTACAATCGTATACTGGGAGGGAAGATCTAATTAAACATACCTACCTCTTTGAATCCACCATGACATACCAAAGACACATTGATGAGGAACGATGTCTCATTTTTCCCTTCACTCTTTCTAATTGAGCTGTTAATTAGTATTGTTGTCTTGAACTTAATATAGTAGATTCCTTCGTTGAGCTAAGGAGAATCTTCGTGGCTCAACACATCTTCCAAGCTAATCGCTTACACTCCGCTAATGAGTTATACACCATTCGTCAGAAATCAGATGAGTCATTGCATGAATATGTCAGTCACTTCAGCCATAAGTACTCTCGCTACGCTGAGGCTATTGACAAAACTACACTTATGACCTTCACGGTAAGCATGCGTGAATGCTTCTACAAGTAGATGATCACTACCAATACTTGGAAGACTTATTTGAAGTGTTGACGCAAGCTTACAAGAGTGTTTTTGTCAAGGCAAGGACATACTAAAGGAACCCTCATATGGTTAACCCCTATCAACAAGTGGGAAACAAAGGTAAAATTCTAACAAGTGAGAAGGTTTTGGCCATTTAGACACTCTGTGCATCCCCTCATGCCCCACTCAGCAACCTGTAAGCTCATTACAATAAGAAGGATAAAGGTTCGTATCAAGACAATCAGGGGTGAACGTATCTTCAACTATTATGCCCATGAGGTCAAGCCTCGCTCTTTCAAAGTGGAGGATTGGGTACTAAAGAAAAGCTATTATAGAAAGACATACGTATTCCAAATGTTTCGACCTTCAACCATTTGGGATCCTTTGTAACAGAAGCCATTCGACAAATATTTAATGAAGAGGTATTTCAGACAACTTCATCTAAGTCTTTTGTATTTCTAACATCGGAACACTTGGTCTAACTTTGACCTATCTATATACTCTAACTTAGAGCTTCAATAAAAGTACGTTAACACAAAGTAAGTGAAACTAAATGGTATAACCAACATGGTTCACATACCCAAACAATGGATTTCCTTCATGCATAGCAAAACATTCATAAACAACATGCATGTCATGAACATCCCTCATGTCATAAGCATCATATCACTAATTAACCAGGTGATGAAAAATAAAACCAGTACTCTAATAAACAATGTTGAGCTTCGACAACTTGCCACCCTTCTTACCAACTAGGTGATGGAAGAACTCACCTTCGTATCACCAATTAGGTGGTAAAGGATATAACTAGTACTTTAATAAACATTTGTGCCTCAACAACTTGTCATTCTTCACACCAACTGGGTGATGAAGGAACTTGCCTCTCTTCACCAACTAGGTGAAGAACAGTACAAGTTGTACCTGTGGATTCTTAACATTCATAAGCAGTCAAAAACTTTCAAGCCTTACAACCTGGAAAAGGCGTAGACAAGCTTAATTGAATTTAACTAGGGGAGCCCTTAAGCCCAACATGGGTTATGGTCAACAATAAAGTCTTATTACAAATCAACAAGGGTTTCAACAATGTGCGATGCTTTAAGAAGACAACAAAATGCTTTAGTGCATATGTAATGCTTCAACATCATATTGTTTACAAGTCTCTTGGAAAAGTCTGAAGCTCCAGAAAGCTACATATAGTATACAAAGGCCAAACTTTTACAAGATTATTGTCATCAACATGTGAAGCAATCTCTCGCCAAAGCTCTTCAACCCTCTTGAATCTGCTTCAAACATTTTCCTCTTCAACAACACAAACACTACAACTTCATTGTGGATCCTTAAGGGCACCGTTAGAAGGTCAATCAATTTATATAGCACCTACAGAGCTTCAAGCAACACAAAAGCTTCAACTCTTTAGTACTTATGTTGCAACGTGCAATATAAAGTATTATTAGCATATCCTTCAACTATACTAGAAAGGTCAAACATCATAGCTTCAATAAACTATTTGGGCTCCCAAAGGTATAGGTTAAATGAAGCTAATTTTGAGTTATTCAAAAGCTTCAGGCATTTTCTACTCCAACATTTACAAAAACTCCGAAGTCAAAAGCCTTGATAACCTATGAAGCTAAACTTGACAACATGCAAGTACTACATCTTAGACTCACTTACCAACGGTAATAAATGGGAAGTTTTGGAAGGTGGTAATGCACACTAGTGTCCAAAGCAAAATCATATTATATGACTCTACAAACCTTGAACAACTACATGTAGATTAACCTCTCTAGAGCTCAACACTATTTGACTGCTACTAGCTTCATCGCCTGCAACTTTGACTCCAAATTTAGCCGTCACAAGATGCTTGTAGTTTGTCTTCATTACTTAGCCATTCAATTAAGCAGTGGCAGAGTTAGAAATTAAAGCTAAGAGGAACCGCTAACCCTGACATTGCCAATTTATCATTGAGAGAAGATTTGAGGGTTAACTTTTGTATAGGAATGGAAAACTTGAATCAGAGGACAACAATGTAGTCATGAAAATAATAATTTAGCATTGAGATAATAATACCTTAAGCACTGAACTTGTTCATAAGTTTTGCTTAAAAAACAATTACTACATTAAAGTTGAACAAGCATTATAGATCATTGCTCAAAAATGCAAATGTGTGATTTTTCTTTCAGTATAAACTTTTTAAACAACACTATGCACGCAAAATGGTGAATTAACTAAATAGAAATTAAACCTAACAAACACTAGAAAAAACATATAAAACAAAGAAAATGTCGAAGAGGCCCAGGCCTATCCTGGTCCTCATGTGTCTCCGCCACTAGAATAATGCCACCATTACGTCGTATCAAAAATAATATTGTTAAATAGGTTGCCACGAATCCCTCTTGATTAAATGTTAACGAAGCTACGCTTATCTTTTGTATTCTTACTGCTAACTCCACAGCAACTCGAGCAAGCTCGTCTTAATCATATGCTGACCATGATCAATGATTTTGCATTCTTGGAAAGAATGACATTAGTCAGATGAGGCAGTTTTAGAAGATTATCGAATTATTTTTGGATAGCCTAAGGAAAGGCCATAAAACAAAGTGGGCTTTAAGATAGACATGGGTGCATAGAAGAAAAAAATTAGATGTCCATAGTTGTTTTCTTTCTAATGTTTACAAAGGTTTCTAGTTCAAATCTCCCCACCCCTTTAATAAAAATAATAAAAAAATAGAAGTTGCATGAATCGAATGGTGAATGAAACAAGTCAAAGCTTGTATTCGGACTGATACAACGATGTCAAGTTTTAATGAAAATACATGTAGCATAATTCATCTTCAACAAAGACCAATGCTTTTTCACAACGATCGAGGTTGTCTTGGGCTTGTGTGAGGATATTCGAGACCAAATAATTATCCAAGGTTAATCCACATATTACTAACAATGTATGACAGTTAAGAGATTCATACAAAGAGAAATATAGAATTATCCGATGAGTTGATAGACTGGACAAAACCATGCCCAGAGACAACATATTTTCAAGGCTAGGAAGCATAGATATTCAACCTATTTAATTAATAGCATAAATACCAATAGACCGTCGAAGATTTTCATACCTTCGATTATCCAAACCTTTTGTGAAAATGTCAGCTAGCTGTTTTTTAGTTCGCACAAAGGTTAAGGTAAGAATTTTACTTTCCACGAGATCTCTAATGAAGTGATGGCATATGTCAATATGTTTGGTCCTTGAATGTTGGACGGGTTCTTTGAGATGTCAATTGCATTCATGTTGTCACAATATATGAGAAAGGTAGATTGGGATATGCTTTATCCACATCAACCGAGTAAAACAACTTCCCACGACAACATATTTGGCTTGTACGATTGAGAGAGAGATGCAATTTTACTTCTTACTATGCCAAGCCACCGAGTTGTTTCCAAGATAAAAAAGTTCCCTAGAGGTACTTTTTTGATCATCAATACATTCGGCCCAATCGGAATCACTATAACCAACAAGATTTGTGTTGGTGTCAAGAGTGTAGTCCAAGCCAAAATTGGTAGTTCTACTAACATACTTAATGACCCTCTTGACAGCCAACAAATGAGACTTTTTAGGACAACTTTGAAAGCGAGCACACACCCTAATGGCAAAAGTAATATCCAATCTATTTGTAGTCAAGTAGAGAAGACTGTCAATCATACTTCTATACAAGGTTTGATAAACATCATTGCCACTTCAGTCTTAAAAAGTAGTTTATTTCCCTAACCAAACTCATTTCAAATTCACCTGTCATCATGTTGATGAACTGTTTCACAAGAAAATTTAAGGTAGAGCCGACAACAATGTCATCCACATATACTCGAGCAATCACAATCTGAGATTTCACCTTCTTAACAAACAATGTCATATCAACTAAGCCACGAGTGTACTTAAGAGCACAAAGATTAGAAGAAAACTTGTCATACCAAGCACATGGAGCTTATTTCTAGCCATAGAGGGCCTTCCTTAATTTTTACACACTATTTGGATTATGAGGATCCTCAAAACCTTATGGTTGTTCCACATAGACCTTTTCATTAAGATACCCATTAAGGAAAGTGATTCTGACATCCATTTCAAACAATTTGAACTTCAAATGGCGTGCAATGGCTGAAAGGAGTCTAACACATTCAAGTCAAGCAACAAGAGCAAAAGGTTTTATCGAAATCAACACCGTCGAGTTGAGAGTATCCTAGTGCAACAAGTCTGGCCTTATTTCTAGTTACATTTCCTGACTCATCAGACTTGTTCTTATATATCTATTTGGTGCCAATAACATTTGTGTGTTGATGAATGATCAACAAGGAACCATACCTCATTCTTATCAAATTGATTTAGCTCTTTCTACATGGCTAAGATCCATTCCTCATCAGTAAAAGCATATTTGATATTCTTGGGCTCAGTTTGAGAGACATATCACATATGACCAACTTCACCTGCAATTTGTCTTCGAGTTCTAACACCTTTGTTAACAGAATCCACTATCTCCTCATCTCAATGACTTCTGGCCCATTTTGGCTTATCCTTGAATGTGATAGAGGAATCTTGATTAATGCTTACTTAAATGTCTCAGTCACTTTCTAACAACACAACTGACTTACTAGAAGCATCGCTGTTTTCTTTTGAGGGAAGAGAAAACGCATCGCCATTTCCAATATAAGGAGCAAGAGGAACATCAGAGTCATCCACTTTAACATTAATGGACTCCATGATGGTTTTTGTTTGAAGATTGTAAACCCTATATGTCGTGCTTATGTTGAAGTAGCCCAAGAAAATTCATTCATCACTTTTAGTATCGAATTTTGCTAGGTGTTTGCGATCTCTCAAGATATAGCAAACACTCCCAAAAACTCTAAAGTACTTAACCAAATGTTTTTTACCTCTCTAGAGTTCATAGGGAGTCACATTTGTGCCAGGTCTAAAGAAGACACAATTGGAGACTTAGCAAGCTGTACTCATGGTTTTGGCCTAAAAGTGTTTTGCTAGATTTTTACTGCTTAGCAACACCCTTGTCATCTCAATTAGAACGCAATTTTTTCTATCAACGACTCCATTTTGTTGAGGAATGATTGGAGCAAAGAACTCATGCTTGATGTCATTTGGTGAGCAGAAATCATCAAAGTGCACATTCGAGGACTTAGTGCCATTATCAGTTTGAACTCTGACTAATGCAGGATGATTGGATAGAGACTCATTCAACATCACTTTATACACAATAAGAGATTGTTGAAAAGTGTCAAACTTCTCTCTTAAAAGCATACCTAGGTAAACCTAGAGTAGAGCTGGAAAAAATTCCCGAAAATCCCAAACCAAACTGAAAAAATCCCAAACCCAAACCGAAAAATCCTAAACCAAAACTATCTCGAACTTTGGTAATCCCGTACCGAAAAATACCGAAATATTCGGTATGGGATTGGTTTTTAGATTTCATTTTATTCGGTAATCCCGAAATCCTGAAATATTCTTATCCTATCGTCCATTATAAGTTTAAGTTAGGTCTTTTCTTTTGTATTCTTCTTAATTCCTCAGACTCTATCTCTCTCAATCGCTTACTCTCACTCTTTTGAAAAACAAGTTCGAACAACACTTTAGCACTCATCCAGTTCAAACGCCGCTCTTCTGTCCACTTTAACGGCGCTCATCCGGCCACACACACAAACGCAGAAATATGCGAATCCGACAAGAATCGAGTCCCAAAATTCAGGTAAGGGTCTTTGATTTTCAATGGGTAAGAGTCCCAAAATAGGCAATTGTTGAATCAGTTGAAGAAAGCATGGAAAGCTATGGAAGGTGTGGTTAAGATGGGTTTAGTTGCATCTGGAAGGGAAAAGTTGGCATCTGTTCCATCGAGTGGTGGTGCAGTTGCTTATTCTGCACTCGCAGCTGGCGGTAGTGGTGGGGTTACTGCTCCTGCCACTGTTGAGTAGAAGAAGTATGAGAAGGTGGAAGAAAAGGAAGAATTAGATGACGATATAGGTTTCAGCTTTTTCGACTAAGGGATTTTTGTTTGGAGCTTTGCCTGTATCAAGACTTCATCTTTATAATTTTGGGACCAATGCGATGCTTTTAAGTTTATGTTTGTAGTTGGATATGGTTCTGGATCTCTAAAATTTTGTGTTTAGATTGCAAGTGATCGAAGATGTTTGCTTTGGATCTTAATTCCATCTATTTAAGTATAAAAAAATTCAAAATAAAGAGATGGGTCTAGTAAGAATGATTGGGGTCAGCAATTTCAGTGTTTTGCAAATCAAACAATTGCTTAAATTTGCAAATATTGTACCCACTGTCAATCAAGTTGGATTTCGTAGATCATTCTTGCTATTTTTAACAACTCAGCATCAGAATTTGGCGTTTGAATGATGCAATGGATTTCCATTTTTTTTTTTTCTGCTACTTCTTTGATTACAATGTTGATCCATGGACCTAATATGTTAGAGTAGACAAGTGATTTAATCTAGTATCATTTTGATGAGGAAATTCATTGGATGAGTTGGCTTTTCAGCAACTATTTTGCTATAATCTACTAGCATGAACGAATCATCCCAACTTCTACTGTTTTCTGTTAGGTATTTCCTCAGGTACTTTAAGACCATTGTTCTGCATATATTATTTGAAACTATTTCGGGATTCCCAATTTGTCCCGAAATCCCGAAACTATTTCGGGATTCCCGAAATTTGGGATTCTCGAAATTTTGGTTTGGGATCAGTCTTGAAATTAGGATTCCCGAAAACTTCAATTTGGGAATTGAGACATGGTTTTCAGTTCGGTATCCTATACTGAACCAACCTTAATCTAGACTAGTCATCCACAATTACCAAGAAATATTTCTTCCAACCAATAAACAAGGTTTGGATTGGTCCTACTAGGCCTGTATGCACTGATTGAAGAGCTTTGGATGTGCCAATATGAATTACTTTCTTGTGGGCCACCTTAGTTTGCTTTCCTAATTGGAATGATCACATGGGACTCAGAGACAAAGAAATGTGGCAGACCTCTTACAACCTTATGTTTGGACAATTTTTAAAGATCCTTGAAGTTGACATGACCAAGTCTTCTATGCCACAATACCCTAGTTTCATCAATTACTTTGTTGCACTTTGAATATTCACCAACTTTAAAAGCATCAAGAATGTAGCAATTGTCTCCGAATCTTGGTAAGACAAGCATATTCTTCCCATTTTCATCCACAATTTGGCAACCTCTTTGGGAGAAACAAAATTCATCAGATACTTCATCAAACAACTGGCTAATATTGATAAGGCTTGACTTCAACCCTTCCACATAGTTAACATTTTTGAGCTGAGGAAGACTAGGGATCTTGACAGCACCCTTCCCAATGATTTGAGATTTGTCGCCATTACCAAATACCACACCACCACTACTAAAGGGAACAAGTAACAAGAAGGCATCTTTGTCCCCAAACATATGATAATAACACCCACTATCAAGATACCAAACATTTGGTTTGGTGGCTGAAGTGCATTGAGGACCATATGATTTGAACTGGTTGATTGAATAAGTTGTGCAATTTTGTTAACTTCAACAACTAATCGATCAACCTGATTCTTCAAGGTCATTCTTTCCAGAGTGAAGCTTCCCACATTTGGTCGGATATGACTCACTTTACCATAGTGATAACATGTGGGAATGAATTTGTTCTCTGAGCTAGGATTGACATTAGGAGCCACAAGTTTTGATTCCTTCACATACTTTGTCTTAATAGCCATAGAACTTGAACCACTTTCAACAAAATTAAGACTATTTTTGTCTCCATATGGTTTCCTAATACTCAGTTTTTGGTCAATTCCTTCTGCACCAATGGTAAGACGAATGACATTGTTGTTGGCCACATTCAGCTTGGCCAACTGCTTTAAATTTTCCTTATCATACATTACATTATTGGCCTTTAATACATGAACTTGATTTAACAAGTTTTCTTAAGATTTCTTTAGGTTATGAATTTGAGCTTCAAGGGCAGCAACAATTTCATCATTTTCTTCTATGTCATCACTAGCAAAGCCCCTTTCATTTAGAAACTTGACTTGATCCTCAAGAGAAACCACATTTTCACTCAATTCCATTCTAACTAGTTGGAGTGACTCATTTTCTTTCTACAACTCAGAGACCTTCCGAATAGCTCTATATTATCCACTTTAGCAACACAAGTGTCACTAAAAAGTGAGTCATACTTGATACATAGCTCATCATACGTCAACTCCTCAATATTATTCAACACTAGTTCATCATCACTAGGATACACCTTTTTAACTGAGGCAACAAAAGCAATAGTTTGCTCTTCATCATCTGATGACCTGTCAAAACATATAAATCCATCACTTTCACTTTCGCTCTTGGTAGCCATCCTTACTTTCTCACGTTTTCGATTTGGCTTCCTATGGTTTGAACATCCAGCAGCTCGATGTCCAATACCACCACACGAGAAGCATGGTCGGGGTTCAGTAATAGAAGGCTTGTCCCTACGACTGACAAACTTTCCTTACTTTCTACCAAAAGTAAACTTACCTTGAGGTTGAAACTTGAAATCTTTTTATGACACCCTAGTTTTTTTTACCTCCCTTCCTTTGTTCTTGAGAATCCTTCTAATTGTTTAACAAACAAAGAAAGATCATCATCAAAGGATTAATCACAAGGTTCAGAGGTAACTTTAGCATTTTCCACACTTTGAAGAGCAACATCTTTTCTCTTCTTTGAATCACCTTCTTCTATGTCAAGCTCTATCTCATAAGTGATTAGTTTACTAACCAACTTTCCAAGTTTGATCTCATATAAGTTTTGACACTCCTAAAAAACTGCCTTTTTTTGCTTTGAATCATGTATGCAAGGTTTTCAAGATCTTTTGTACAATAGTTGTCTCATCAATAGGCTTTCCCTAACGTAAGGCTTCATTCGTCAACATTCCAACTTTTTTCATATATCATCTTCATGAAGGATTCTGAGTTTGTCCCCAACTTGTTTTGTCATGGTGATAGCAAATGTGTGCAAACTGAGTTGGTGAGATTGTGGTGACAATGGCATTCCTTGTTTTTCCGTTTGCCATGGCCGATGTGAGTTCACTAAAAGTCCACTCGCATTCAGCAGTTACCACAAATTTACCATTGACAATCCTCGAATGAGCTTTCCATTCAAAGGTGAGATAATCAACAACAATTAAGTCTTGTGCTTCTACGAAAATTTGAAAATTATCACGCCATGCAGCATAGTCCGTTCCATCAAAGAACAGAGGCAAGTTAAAAGAGCCAGCAACACGATCACGATCCATGGTGAGATTCCACCCAATACCAATAACTTCTAGAGATCACTCTATGTATATCTAGATCAAAGCTCTGATACAATTAAGTTGGTACCAAGCGGAATGTATAGCAACTATGATCTAAAATATACTAGATTGACTAGCCTCACAAACTAGTCAACTAAGTGCAGAATTGGCAGTTATAAAAACACAAATCCAATAGAAATACTCAATTTTTAATAAGTTAACCTAGTTAACAACCCATGTAGTTAATATCTTATAATCATGCAGTGAAAACTTAAGAACAAGCACATATAAAACAAGTCACATAATATATATATATATATATATATATATATACAGCATGTGATAAAGATCAAGATATGTAAACAAGTTTAAACTACAAAAAAAACAAACGATTTTGACTAGAAAAACCCCCCAATGGATTAAAAAATCATAGGAGATCTAAGTTGGAAAAGAAACAAATACTCTCTACAAAATAATTTTTCACACCATGGAGGAAATGAAATTCTCCAACCCTATTAAACAAAAACTTTTGATTGTAGTAGACAAAAGTACAAAATAAAACATAAAAAAATAAAAAAATAAAAAAAATCACTTGTCAAATGTGAAAGCAATCCGAGCAAATCAATGGTGAAAACCTTAATCCTATATAAAAGGTATCAGTCAGCCCATGTGGGTGGCCTTAAATTATGTGCCCAGCTCGCATGAAAACATCAAGCAATTCTAACCGAACAACTTCACTAGTTAGAATGCATAAGAATCTAAATGTGAAATGCATATGCATGTACAAACCTTACATGTGATAAGGCAACACAATATGTACTTTGATCTTCAATACTAAGTATCCTGAAGTCTAATATGAGGCACAAGGATCTAAAGTGAGCATGTGTGGTACATATTTACAAGATTGACAAGAAAAGCCAAAAACAACTAAGTCTAGACTTCAGAAACCCTCCCCTAACCGATTCAATCAAATTCAGGATAGGCATGCAATGCTTTTCAAGAATCAAGAATCATTGTTTTCAAGAATCATTGTATAAAACACAAGATAAATAAAAAATGTATCACAAAACTGATTCTGCAAAAAAATAGAAAACTAAGTCTAAATAAATGTTAATAATGTTGAAATTTTTAACTATTCCTGAGGGGATCCCCCCAACCACACCCACCCACCCCCACCCCCCCCCCCCCCCCAAAAAACACAAAAAAAAAAAAAAAAAAAAAAACCTTTCACAACAATATCACAAATTGATTCTACAAAAACTCAAAACATTAAACTGATTCTGCAAACAATATTAAAACTATGAAAACAATAAATTGAATCTGTAATCTATTACATTAAAAAAACTTACCATTATTTGTATTTTTCGCACAACACCTAAGAAAATTACCAGTATATTTGGACTTCAAAAACGTTCTATCATGGAACAATATTGATCTACACCATCATAATCCTTTAATACAAGCATCAAAAGATATGAATAACCTTTCAAACCGACTAGTATCCTTATCAAGTTCTAGAGAACAAAAGAATCCATCATTGGCACGCACAAACTCATCAAGGTACCAAGGCAAACATCTCTAAGAGAGAGTTTCATCACCATTAACCTCATTATATGCAATCTATTTACCACACCAAGCTACATGGTATTTAACATCAAGATCATAACTCTCCTTCATTTCCCCCATAACCTCTTTTGCCTTAATAGACGGATTCAAACGAACTTTGGTAACCAACAAAAAGGATAGAACAGAAGGACCAAACATTTTATTCTCCTTTTGACGAATACATCGAATGCAAGTATGAATATTATTTAATTTTTTTAATGATGAAACAAACACTAGGTTGTTGCACAAGAGCATGAACACGCCATTAACACCTCTCCAACAGTTTCTTTGAGTAAAAAATAGTAATACGCTTTCAATCAATCCTAGTGTACTTGAAAACAAACCCAACTTCAATAGAATATTGTATAAGTTTTCTACACAACTCAACTGCACCATTTTCATAACTTTGACCCTCGTAAGAAATATAACTCTACCACTTATTTGTTGCATAATGGTGAGGTTCTTAAAAACCATATTTTCCCAAGTATTAGTTATTATATCTAGTCCTAATCGTTTCACTTAAATAAGAGGACGACACACTACTAGTAGAAACTATAGATATGTTATTCTTCTCATGAACATAAACCTCAACAATTGGATTAGAAATCAAATTATTCACCAATGCAAGAGTCTAAATATCTTCATTGCACTCTAACAAATAGTTTGCTTCACCACGGTATAGTGAGTATCTCAAGGAAAACCATCCTAAAAACAAAGTAGGAAACCTAGAACTTAATTGCTCACACAAATCCTCATAACTAGTATGCGGATAAAGTGGCACCAACTACTACACCATTTCATATACACACTTCAACACCTTAACAACAGACATAATTTACACACAAAAAAAAAAGCAAAAAAAAAATAAATTAATCATAAATTGATTCTGTATAAACTGATGTTGTACAAAGTAATGTATAAATTGATTTTGTATGAACTAATTCTACACATATATTATAAACACAATGACAATACATAAACTGATTCTACACACAAATAATTAGACACATGCATACATTTTTTTTTTTTATGTAAAACTAATTATGTTTAAACCTATTTTGCATAAATGTTAGTAATGTTGAAATTCTTAACTGTTTCTTGAGGGGAGGTTCCCACCAACCCCTACACAACAATATTACAAACTAATTATGCATAAAAATTGATTCTTTACAAACTCATTTTACATAAATGTTAATAATGTTGAAATTCTTAATGTTTCTTAGGGATTGACCCCTCTCCTCCAACCCCCCACCCCCCAAAAAAAACTGGCACCCAACCTACAATATCACAAACTGATTATGCCTAAAAATTGATTATGAAAAAAGTAATAAAATGATTCTACGTAAAGTATAAATCAATTCTAATTAAACTAATAATGTACATAAATAAAATTTTGTGGAAAAAACTGATTCCTTATCTATTATCCTTTTAATAAACTAATGTGATTCTGCATGATATACATGTTCTCTATGCTTCAATATCAAAACTGAATGCAAACAAATCTGAAGAAAGAAAAATCACCTTTGCCAAAAACTCGATAAAAAAACTGAATCACAAAAACAAAAATCGTCAAAAAAAAGTGCCTGCAAAAATAAAGTCGCAAAACAAAAAACTCGATTAGAAAAAAAACTAAATGCAAACAATCAAAACGTGAAGATCACAAACTCGTTCAAAATCTAAATCAAAACAAACTCAAAATCGCACAACACATATGAAATCAGAACAAAACTTATCTTCAAATAATAAAACTCAAGTTGAAATCTAAACATAAACCATCAATAGAGGTAACACAAAAGGAAATTGAACGATTTCGAATAAGAACGACTGAATCTGAAGCTAGTACTCTCTGTCAGCCATGCTTTTAAACGGACGGAAGGATAATTTCATAACTTTCATTCTAACAAAAAAACAGGCCCGTGATGTCATCCTCTATGTTTAAAATTTTATCTCTCCTTGAAATGTTTAAAAAGTGTTTTGTCAATACATAATTAAGTATTAAAAGTATATTCTAGAAATAGTTTTCCCAATATTTACTACATTATGCATCTCCCATTGAAAATAAGGAAAACTAATAAAAAGGTACTTTGAGTTTTAACCAAAAACCACCCATTAACTTTATTTAATGATAAGGATAAGAGAAAGAGAAAAATTAAAAAAAATACCTAACAAAAGCACGTGCAAGCCCTGCACCTCTGTCAATACGTGGTCCACCACTTACAAAGAAGAACAATATGAGGAAGGAATTTTTCAAACCGTTAGTCGATAGTCTTTTTTCCAATCGAAGGTCAATCTCTCTTCAAATCTCTTCGAATTCAACTCTGTTTCAATCTCCAATTTCCGAACATCCAAACGGACCTCAAAGTCCTATTGATTCAAGCAAATGAAGTTGAAGATCAACAAAGCCTACGATTTCCATACACTTGTGTCAATATGTAATCTGCCACCGTGACAACGATGATGATGATCTTCCTGCTCATCAGACTGATCTTGGATGGACCCCATCATTCGCATCCCCATGTTGTAGTTAGACATTATCTCCACCATTCACATCCTTATATTGTAGTTAGACATTATCATTTGGTGTTGGTGGGGGTATTGGGGTAGTGTTGGTAAACTCTTGTGATGTCCTCTTTCTCCTCCATGATTTAATAAGAATTTCCTGCTCCGAACTCCAACCGCCCTGTTGATGGTATGATGGAAATTATGATCCCAAGAGGAAAGCTGCTGTTGTTGCTCACCTTCAACTTATTTTCTGTGGAAGTTTTTGTGGCAGCTGCAGGTAGAGTAGTTGAGGCCCTTGAGGGCTTCTATGGTGCCCTCTTTTCCATTAGCCATGAATTCGCCACAGCCATCTGTAGCAGTCTTTCCTATGGTTGCTGCATGGTTCTTGAGACACTCCTTGTACCTCACACAATAGTGCCCAACTTTTTCATTATTAAAAGTGTTGTGTTTGCAGGACACAACATTTGCATTTGGTGGAGGAAAAGAGGAAGCCGCAGATGGGTGAACAATAGAAGAAAATTAAGTAATTGGTTTAGAAGAAGAAAATGTGTTTGGAAGGTGAGAATGTGCCAAGAAAATTCAAGAAGAGGAGAGAGAAGAATGTGGTATCGTTAAGTTTCATAAACAGTGTAATACCGTTAAGTTTCATAAACAATGTCGTAAGTTTGATAAACAATGTAGTAAGTTTCATAAATAGTTTAGTACCGTTAAGTTTCATAAACAGGGTAGAAAGTTTCATAAACAGTTTGTGAGATGACGCGTAGGTCCGCATGTCAAAGTTTTTTTTTTAATTTTTTTAATATTAAAATTATGTATTTTTCATTAAAATTTAAATTCTTTTATCATTTTTATTAAAATTTAAGTTTTTTTAATTAAATAAAATTATAGCATGATTTTTTATTAAAATAAACTTAACTCAAGACCTTTCATAAAAGTTCCCTTAAAAATACTAGGATCATTAGCAAAGTTTCCTGAATTAAAAAGAATTTTTCATCTTATTAAACAAATTGCCCCAATCAGGACCGCAATAGATAGAATTTACAGACACAAATATGTTTTCTTTTCCCTTTCACATTAATTAAAACACTTGGATTTTTTGTCAAAATTTTAATTAACATACTTCCAGTCCATATAATACACCAGCGTGTTGCTCGGGTCCGCTATGCAAAAAGTACACGTCCCTCATCTTTTGAAACGCATGCCATGTAAGCAAGCTATCTGAACCGGCCTGGTGGCACTTCCCGACCGCCCGGTCCACCTCTAAGGTTCTAGCAACCCGGTCCAACCCGCCGTACAAGCTCTTACAGAACCGCATCATGTGCTTGACATCATAAACCCTATTTCCGAAAAAGACCCTCAGAATTCTCAGAAATTCGTTCAAGCCACTCGGCAAGTCCCGGCGCGTGAGAATCTTCACCAGGTACCCGAAGTCGTAGGCGCTGTGGAAGGTGACCCAACTCACCGAGTCGTTGCAGACGAGTCCCGACGACATCATCAGCTCCGCGAAGCGCGAGGAGTCGACGCCATGGGAGCGGTTGCGGTCGAAGTCTATACCCTGGCGGCGGAGGAGTTCGATGGAGTCGGGAGCGTGGGGGTCACGCGCGACGTCGAAGTCGTTGAAGTTGAACTCCCAGATGAAGCGCGTGGGGGAGCCGAGGTCGGGGAGGTTACCGCGGGAGTCGGAGAGGGTGAGTCCGACCTGGATGAGGCTGAGGGCGTCGACGTTGGATTTGAGAATCCTGTAGTGATCGGAGGGCCGGAGGGTCTGGCGGGAGTAGGGACTGGTAAGGTCGACGGGGGGCCGGAAGACGACGCCGGGAAACTCGGTGTCCATGGAGATGAAGGGGTAGGCGTCGATGACGTTTTGGATGAGCTCGAATTCGGATTCCAGATTGTGGGCCCAGACTTCACGGATCACGATGGGCTTTTGGATCGGAGTCGTCGGATCCTGGTCGCCGTACATGTCGGAGAAAAATAACTGGAGAGAAAATGGTTTTTATTTTTATAATTTTATTTTGTTGGTGGGAGCGGAGAGTGTAGAGGTGGGTTTTATAAAGGGGAGAGAGAGAGAGAGAGAGAGAGAGAGAGAGGGCGGGGGGATGGTTCTGGGAAATTGGATAAAAGAGGGGAGAGGGCGTGTAAGTGCGGACTAATAAATAATAATATTAAATAACTGGGTGAATGAGGTCAAGTGTTGAATGAATCGTTTTCTTTTGTGTTGACTGAAAAGGTGGCGATGAGAAATGGTCCAGGTTGGCTTCTACCTTCCAATTCTGTACCTCTGATTGCGTGTGTTGCGGATATGACTGGAAAAAAAAATTAAGAATTTTCCGATCCCAACCGAAAAAATTCCGAACCCGAAATTGAAAATTTTCAAACCGACAAATTTCCAACGGTTCAGTAGCCCATACAGAATCGTAACCGAAACTTTCAGTACGAGTTTTGATATTCAACCTGCCTTGTTCGGGAATCCCGAACCGGACCCAACAATTATATATATATAATTAAATATATAGTTTTAATTATTATAGTCCTTGCCACCACCACCTTCTTCGAGACTCGACTCGGGCCACCCCACCATACCCTCTCATCTTGCTCCAGCCACCATACGAACAACAAGCAAATCAGGTTTATTAGATCCAGCAAGCGGGAAGGAGGACGAAAGAGACGGCCCCAAGCACAAACTCACTAGTATCATAATCAGAAGCGGCCCTATGTTGGTTCGAACTAATTTTCTTTGGTCGATGCAATTTTGTTTCGAATTAAGATTCGATTTCTAGGGTGGGAAAATTGGGTTCTAGGATTTGGTTTTTGCAATTAAGGTTTGTTCTAGGATTTGATTTCTGCAATTGGGGTTTCTTTTGCAATTTGGATTTCTGCAATTGTCACGAACTATACCAAAATTCCCAAAAATATTTGAGAATCCCATAATTTTGGTTCAGTTTTGGTTTTTGAGATCCCATCCCGAAATGAATTGGTTCAAGATCCGGGTTTTGAGTTTCGATACAGGATCCCAACCCAATCCAACCCTAGTTGCGAATGTCCCTCAAAATTCATTTTGTCCTTTTTATGTAGCCCTGTGATATCATTTTAATGTACAAAAATATTATAATTTGAAAAATTAATTATGTCTATCATTATCTAAATAATATTTATAGAATATTCATTTGATTTGGAGGCCTTTAGCCTCCAAATTTTTTATGCAACAATCAATCTGTTAGGCGAATGAGAGAATATCTCGATCGGGAAAGAAAAAGGGGATTCTTAGATTATGATATTTTAATGATGATAAAAAAAAAATGATTTGATTATAACGTTTATACAATAAAATATTATCACGTCGTCATGAACGAGGAACAAAGATAATAACTGTATAATAAGCTTTTAACTATTTTGATTTTTAATTTTAATTTTCAACATTTTAATAAAATGTAGTTTAAATTAGTGACCACAATATAATGAACTTTAGCAACAAAATCTTTTAAATTCATAAAGTTCGATATAAACCCAAATGTATTAGAAACTCAAAAATGCAATGATATTGCTAACAAAGATTTTGGGCACTAAATAATTTGGCAGATGCCACATCATCGTTTTTGGTTAGTGCTAACACATTTTTTGTTTGAAAACTTCTTTGATCAAGTGGAGGAAGTCTGTAGTCTTATTTCTCTCGTCCAGATTCCTGGTTGACTCCGTATTTACTTATGAACAAGTCTGCTGTGTTTTGCACTAACAATTTCTGCTCTTCAAAACAAAAACAAAAATTAATTAAGTGGTAAGGACATGGACTGCGCCTCTTCAATAAATTAGAAGTGTGACTGTAGCCACAAGCAGGATGAAATTCCTTATAATCTTTTTGAGCCCAAAATGAATGAATAACCGTTGTTTGCTACCACTTATCAATCTTTTTCTTTTAAAAAAAATATAGAAAAAATTAATTCATAAGACGAGAAGAAGTCTTAACTAACACCTTTGGTTGGTCAACAATATCAACTAACTTGACTTTTAGTCTTTGTTGAGGAGTGCATTATTATTCACTTATGCCGGACATATATTATACACAAATTTATTTGAAAATTAAAATAAAAGTTTATATTTCATGCTGTTCATATTTGAGATGACTTTTCAAATGAGTCATAAAATTTTAATTTTTTTCATATTACACATTAAGATATTAAAATTATATCTTTTTGTGTCTGACTCATTGTTTCATTATATCTTTTGGTGTCTTGGGACTCCTACTTGAGCTAATAATGTGTAATCCACATAAAAAAATAAAAATAAAAAAACTTATCAATTTAAAAATCACTTTAAACCTGATAAGTACAAGACCATCTTCAATGGAAATGTTAAATTATTAGAGTCAAATTTCAATTGATGATTGATGTGATAATTTGAAGTCTTATTTCAAATTTTGTGTTTCTCCAACTGAGTTGTTAAATATTATTTTTTTAATTAATGTAAAGCTTTAAATGGTTATATTTATTAAAAAAAAATTTGTTGAA
This sequence comes from Pyrus x bretschneideri, assembly GCF_019419815.1. NCBI lineage: Eukaryota > Viridiplantae > Streptophyta > Magnoliopsida > Rosales > Rosaceae > Pyrus > Pyrus x bretschneideri. Next base: position 20,412 of record NW_025999593.1, on the reverse strand, counting down.
ACAAAATTTTATTGGTTGAAATGCTAATGGAATAAGAGACCTACCATTAAAATAAATTACAAATAAATTTGACACAAATTAGACTCCAAATCACCAAACCTTCAAATCCAGTCAGCAAATAATACTTTGGTTAGAGAGACTTTTGATATCAAATGTGCATAGTGGCATTCCATCTAGGATTTTGACATTTCCATTAGAAATGCTCTAAACACAAGCTTCAAATCCAGTTAACAAAAAAGACTTCGGTTAGAAGGATTTTTGATGTCAAATATGCACAGTCATATCTCCTCCTAGGATTTAGCATCTCATTTTGTTATAAATGTTAATTTGATGGCTGACATGGTAATATCAGATTTACTCTTTTTCCAACCGATATGTTTTTTTATTATAAGTGATATTTTTAGAACCCATTTTAAAAAGAAATCAATTATAATAAATTTTCAAGATCTATAATTAGTGCATTAATGAGACCTACATAATAAAATAATTAAAAATAATTTAACATCACATTTTCTCATATGTCAATCCATAGTATGGATATATCAGTTGAAGCTTACTCTTGTCCTCAAAATTAATTACATGACATTCCACATTGGATTTGACATCTCATTTGGAGATGGTCTAAAATGTAGGTTAACAATTTTGTAATATTATTAACATTTTAAATTAGGAACAGAACCGAGCGCAATGACATTCTAAGATTCATACAGCCAACCCCACTTAATGTGAAAAAGGCTTTTGTCACGCCCCGAACCCTGGATCGATAGAAAGATTCGAACCCGAATCAGAAACGTGAGTTAAAAACTAAATAAATAAAAGAAAATTAAAACGGGCTGGAAAAAAAAAATTTCTTTTATAAAAATAACTAATGATTCTTGAACAAATCAAGCATTCTTTACATGAATAAACTTCATATTCTCACATTTAATCTAATCTCATCATGTCTACTCTTTTGAATGTCTAGTTCGTATACCTGCATAACAATAAAGGAATGAGCTTCAACAGCTTAGTAGGGACATAACCTTACCACAATAAATTTACAATATTAAATTAAATGTCATGGAATCACATAGCCAAATATCAAATCATTTTTTTTATAACAATGCATGAATGCAAACTAGGCACGTTGCAATCTAGTCATCAATTCTAGAGCCAAGAAGAAGGTAACTGAGAATAGTAGAAATCTATCTATTTGAATGGGCTGAGAACAATGGTATATCGGATTTGTACGTAAAATTGGGTTTCAATTGAACCCTTTAAAATAAAATAGAATTATATGCATATAAAATAATAATAATAATAATAATAATAATAATAATAATAATAATAATAAACATGTATTTCTAAAATACAAGGCCTCACAACTTTGTTGTTGTATTAATATTTTAAATTAGCTAGTTGGTTGGATTAACTGCATTGCAAGCTTTGTGTTAAATAGTTAAGGGGTTTTTGAATTTTAATTCTTCAAGAAGATTAAAATTTTTAAAAAAACTTAGTGTTAGATTGATTATTGTTTTAGACTCTTAATGTGTACTTAATTCAAATTCATATTATATTTTTGTTTTTATATTTAATAGAATTTTTTTTGTCAAAGTTTTTATATTTAATAGATAACTTATTTAATGTTATTACATTAAATTTTAAATTTATTAATATACAATTTTATTTAACTTTCTTGAATTAGTGTACCTAAACATCCATATCATAATATATTTTACTAAATTAGTGTACCGAAATGCCCGTACCTAAATATATTATAGTGAATTAGTGATAGATAAGAAAATATGTAAGAACATAAGTGTACCAAAATTCCGTACCTAACTATATGATACTAAACTAGTGTACCAAAATGTCAGTACCTAAATATATTATACTAAACTAGTGTACCGAAATGTCCGTACCTAAATATATTGACACACCCCGATCGAGATCAGGGCATGCTGGCCGTCACGTGGAAGTGACGTAGCCAAGTGCACAGTGCGGAAGCTAATAAAATAATAATAAAAGTAGTACGAATAAATAAAAACCAACTGCTTAACACAAGGCAATAACGAACAAGTGCAAGCGTACGTGTGAACCCTAAGTTCAGAGCATGAAAGCCTAATGCAGTCCAAAAGGAAATGACACAACAAAAGCACACTCGAAGGTGGTCCTACACTGGTGGTGGTCTGTCAGATATGCCGGGGAAATCCTCAGGGAAGCCACCAAACATGCTAGCCAACTAGAACCTGGAGAGGTGCAAAACAAAAGCGTGAGTGGGCAAAAACAAAGCTTTTCAAAAACCATTTCAAAACGAGTTCTAACCCCTCGTCGTAAAACCTGTATACTTCCCAGAAAATATAATATACATATATATCATGCTCGGAAAATATGCTATGCCAAACCATTAAGTAAAATGCAAGTGCTCAGGTAATAACAAATCAATGTCACGTAATCTGTCAGCCGGAGTCACTTAACGTGACCTGTACGGCTGAATCTAGAGCTCAAATCTCCATCTCACTAGCTAGACCTGCACACGAGTCGGAACCACCTAAAGTGGTCTGTACAACAGGCCTGGGTGTAATATAAATACGCTCAAGTGCTACGATCACGTGAAGGTTGGGCGAACAATCGCGGGTCATCTACGAGTTGTAACCACCTAAAGTGGTTTGTACGATAAGACTGTGCACCTAACTTGGATCCAAGATGAGCGTGTGGTGCGGGAGGTGAACATCACGTGAAGGACTGTGCCCAACTCTGGGCGGGAGCACTAACACCGGGGGTGCAGGTTATGAGCTCTCTATGTATCACAAATCTCTACTGAACGTAAATATAAATCATACTCCCCTGGCACTTACCTGTGCCTCCACAGCACCAATACACACACACACACACACACACACACATATATATATACACTACTAATAATGCGTAAATAAATGGCAAATAATAAGCATGGCATATAACGAATAAACGTTTCATATCAATTTCTGGGAAAAGTATAAGTATATAGGTATATACGGAAAACCAAAAGCCCACTCACTGGTAAATAGAAGGGTCGTAACCCCCTTGCCTCGAGTGACCATGCTCGTCCTCAAGATAGGTCTCACCTATATGCGAAACAACTACAAAAACGTTAATTTTAAAGCACATAACTAACTTTATGAAATAACTTCTCATACAATGCTTCAAATGGGGTGTATGAATACACCAACGTGATCTACTCAACCTCAGGAACATCCCCATATTTTTAGAAAAAAATTTCACCGTCGCACGTGCCCCCACGCGCCGGCCAAGGCACGGCCACACGCGATGGCCACACGCAGGCACGTGCCTGGCACGCTGACGGCGTCAGTTAATGCCGTCAGGAATATTCCGTTAACTTTAATGGATTCCGTCAACGGCATTAGGAATATTCCGTCCAAACTGACGGAATATTCCGTCGTCTTTTCCGGCGAGGCTCCGGCGCCGCCACTGGCGCCGAAAAATCTGGAAATCTTTAAATCGTCCTATCTTCTTCGTTTTTCAACCAAATTTCACAAAATTGGTACCAAATTGAAGCTTACAACGAGAGGAACAAGTTCATACCACTTTCAAGTGCTAAAATCCACGAAATCTCGCCGGGAAAACACCACCAACTCCGGCCAACCTCGAAACTCACGATCCCGACGTCCAAAACCTTCAAACGAACCACCCCGAGCCTCCTAGGGACCTCACCAAGCTTCCTACAAGCTTGAAATTCCCAAAAACATAAGAATTTACGTGTGCATGAACAGTGACAAAAATCGGGTATCCCGAGTTCGACGTGAAAACGAAGGTATCCTTACCTGAAATGGGTATGGTTGGACTCCTACGGACCTCACGAGCATGAATATATACTTTGTTTCTTCGATCTGTGAAGATTTGATGGGTTTTGGGGTGTGTCCGTACGTTTGGATGGAAAATGGGAAGGGAAATGGCACGGTGTGTGGGGGAATGTGTGTTCCACCATCAGCCAACAACCAACCAAAAACAACCACACAATGTAAAGAAATCACACTAAGGGAAAAATCGTCTTTTCACGCGTACATTTTAAAAATTTTCGGAACGGGTTGTCACATATATCATATTAACCCTTTGTACCGAAATGTTTGTACCTAAATATATTTTTATGAATTAGTGGCAGATAAGAAAATATGCAAAAATGTAAGTGTACTGAAAAATCTCTACGAAAATATTTTCTTATATAAGATGCCTACCATAATGAGAATTAAAATTTATAATATTTTCATAAAATTTAAATTCATAAAATTATAAATAAATAAAAAAGAAATATTTAATACATATGTTGTCATTAAATAGAGTTTAGGAACTAAAATTAATTTTTAATTTTATATAAGATATTTTTCTAAACTTCATCTTATTTAAGGATTAAAATCTAGTTTTCTAAATAGTTAATTAAGAAGAGGTCGACTGCAAGCAAGTTGCGTGAAAACGAATGATTGAGCACGTTTAAAAGCGTGTCAACTTCAGAAGGAAAGACTTTGGAAGCTCTGGATCAACTTCCAGCCGGCTTCTTGCTTCACAGTCAAATAAACGTGCGCGCGTTTTGAATATATAAGTACAGTATTTGTCCATGTGCTAAAGCTAAATCATATTTTTGGGTAAACGAATTTTGTTGCGGATGACGTCCTCCTTTGTGAAAGAAACTTTCATGCATATGTATCCAAAACTCATTTGTGATCGTTCTATTCCTCTTAAACAGTGCCAGAACTAGAATTTCATGTAACAAGAGGCATTTCACAAAGGGAAAAAAGTTGGCGGATATCAATTATAAAACTACTTACCAAAGCATCATAATAACATATTAATTGATAATGGTGTGTTTAAAAATGTTTTGAAAATGACTACAAGTGCTTTTGATAAAAGTATTTTTACAATCAATCCTTAATTAAAATAGAAGTGAATCATGAAAAAAAGAATTTGAAGTGTTTCTTGAAAAGAGTACATAATTAGTGATTCTTTCAAAATTCACTTACAACGTTTTTGGAACCCAAGTACACTTTAACTAAAAGTTCTTTCATTCATTGTAAAAGTACTTTCTAAGCATGTATAATATTAATCGTTGCATTACAACCTTGTCATCTATACTATTAAATTTAATAGGAAGAATCAATAAAAAATTCTAAACACTAACACTTAAGTAAGAGGTAAGATAGAGAATAAACAATAAAAAGTTATGGACAATTGAATAGAATAATAGCTTTGGAGACATGGAGTCCTACTTGTGGTTGGCACTTTGAAAGAGAAAGATCAAAGTGTTATTAACTTCTAATTCAAGTGTGATTGTGTAAATCCTATATTAAATTTTATTCTAGTTATTCTTTCCTATTAGAACTTGTATTCTTTGGAGGAGAAGGATTTCTTCTCTCCCTTATTACTATAAATAAAGGCACTGTGTAGGGAGATTAACACATTCTATATACAACCCTACAAACACATCTCTCTCTCTCTCTCTCTCTATCTCTCTATATTTTCTCTGTGCCACCAGCCCCTTCTCCATGTCAGTTAAATATAGGCCACAACATATTATCAGCACGCTCATGTTGCTGCACTTAGGAATCCGATGTGGAAGTTTTCTGCATCAAACTAGTTCATCAATATCATCTCGCAATCAGGTTCTTTCAAAACAACAATTTTGATCTCGATATTTTTCCAGCTTTGATAACCTGAATATTCACCATAATGCATAACCCAACTTTACATTTTTCGAATTTTAGATTCTGCATAAATTGTGTATGCATTATATCCATAATTGTTGAATTATGTGAATTAATATTGCCATGAATTGCATCATATATTTGTCCATGCATTAAATTATATGTTGAATATGCATCAAATTTCATTAATTTTATAATCTGGAATTGAATTAAAAAAAAAAAAAAAAGTTTAGGGTTTTGTTGAAACCAACCATGTCACACGGGCCATCCCTTTCTCGAGCTGAGAAACCCAATCCTGGAGCCACGACTTTAGGCACAAACCCTAAACTCGATGCCCAGACGGTGTCGCTTCTCCTGCACCATCGAGTAGCATAGCCTACAGCCATGCCTAGCTACCACGACTGCCCTCCTAGACAACCTGAAGTTGTCATCGACGATTCTTGAACGAGATTCATTTGAATCTCATCGGTTTTTCTTTCGAAATCCCAATTTAGTTTTTAGGGTTCCAAAAAAGAACGTTGAGAGTTTTTACTTTCCGTTCAAATTTTTGGATTGCCGTTGAACCCATGGCATTCATCGTGATTTTTTGCACCACGACACGACCGCCTAAAGTGGTGGCCCTGGTTTTCTTCTCTGACGAGCTCACCCAACTTACTTGGGTTTGGCCTGTCTCTCGGCAAGCAGTGCGGTGTCTGGATCAAAAACCCAAGCCCACTTGGGATTGGCCTGTCTCTTAGCAAGCATCAGCCCTTGGGATTTGACGCACTCAATCGCGCCCTTGGGGAACACATACGTTGTGAAGCAGCGGATTCGTGCCTATTTGTATTACTAAGGTGACTGTTGTGCCTGAAGCACATTGTTGCATAAACCAATGCACAAAACACTAACATAAGCGTGGTAGGGGCAGCCAGAAGCCACCTCGTCAAGGTCAACAGACCCAAGGCCCACCTAAGGGAAGAAACCGAGCCCATAAGCACCCTAACATTGCTCCCAAGGCCGCAAACTTCAAGAATAAGGGCAAAGCACCCGAAAACATAGATGCAGACATGTGTTATCGCTATGATTCAAAGGACTATTGGTCCCATGTTTACCGAGCTCCCCATAAGGTTGTAGCTGAATATCGTTCTTGTAGTAAGAAGCTTGAATCAAACTTTGTGCAAGTGGAAAAACCAGAGAGTACCAAGATGAAAGATTCTGACTTTCAGGAAGATACCAACCCTATGGAAGATTAGAATCTTAGACTTGAACTATGTTTTAGTTGAATTTAGAATTCTAGGGGCTGAATTCCACCCAGTTGCCTAACCCTCCCTTGTTTTTTCTTTAATTTTGAACAATTTCCTTTATGTTTGGATTATTTGTTGGTGATTTGTTTTTTTTTTTTTTTATGTTAAGTTTTAATTACCATCCTTGAATACTTAAATTATTTTGAATGGATATTTGTTTTTAGAATTTTTATGCACGTGACCGATTCAAATTAATTTTTATTTCTAGGTATGACTAGTGTGAAAGTTAGTTGTCTGGTAGATAGTGCAATCACGCATACCGTTTTGCATGAACGCACATTTCACAACCCTCTTAGGGCCATCGAACCTGATCGAAAGATATGGTAATTGATGTGATGAAAGATAGCACTCAAATTAAACCCTCTTTTTGACAATTGTAGTATAGATATAAGTAGGGATCGTTCTAGGCCGAGGATTAGGAGGGATTGCTAATCTAATGAAAATCGACTCAAAGATGTGAAAATATGCTTTAAAACACTTAAATAAACTCAAACGACTCTTAACTAACTTGTATGACTCAAAACAAACTTTAAAGACTCAAAACAACCAAAAAGACTCAATTTAGACTCTAGGACTCAATTTGGACGAAAATACAATTAGTTTTGACTCAAAAGACACTAAAACACACTTTTGGACAAATTTGGAACAAGTAAGAAAAGGCGATTTGATTTTGCACGAATTTAAAAGAAAAACAAGTAACTTAAAACTTTAAAACAGATTTTGGACGAATTTAAGAAAAACCAATGGATGATGGAATAGCCAAGGGATACTTCTCCACACATGATACATTCAAACATAAATTGATTTCCAGTTGCTTTTCCGATAAACCATGAACCTCAACACCCCAGATTAACCGTGACATCACTAATTAATCCTCAGATTTCCCTTAAGTTAGTGGATTGGATGACATCATACGACAACCCAAAGCATTCTTCAAAAGTCCCCTACATGACATCATAATAGAGATACAATCAAATATCATTACGTTCAATGGAAATCATAAGTATTGACAAAGCACTCGTAACTATGACATCATGATACTCATGCTAGGAACTTACTTAACATGATTGTGAAAACAACCTTAACTACTTGTGAATATAAGTTTGTGACGATTATGTGAAACTCCCTTATATTCTAGCACCAAATTCAAGCATGCAAATTAAGTAGGCCTCCCTAATCGACATACAAGAATAAGTTATCTATCAAACGGTTAAGTAAATTGCATTCACAATTTATGAAATCACAACTGGAATTTATCAACTCATATTATAAACGTAATCATGGTTTCAAAACATCCCTAGGCTAAAACGAGTTTAGCCTGTCATGTTCATAACAAAACAAAGGAAAATAGAATTAAACATTGAAAACAAAAGATAGATTACACCTAAAAACGTTCCAACACTCCAACTCGAATGCATAAACGTCCAAGGCTTCATCTTCCTTCTCCTCTTCCTTGCTAAGTCACGGCACAAGAATCTAGGGTGGTTTTGTGGATGATTTTCTGGGTTTTGGATGGATTTAGGAAGGTATGGTGGTGCGGCAAGGGTTAAGGGTGGTGTATGGAGGCTTGGATGAAGGTTTGGAAGTATGGGAATGGTGAAAGGTTGGATGGAAGGCTACGACAAAGATTGAATTTCTGAATGAATGAAGGCAGGTTGTGTGGAAGGGGGATTAGGGCTAATAAGGGTGTGGCATAGGGGTTTTTGATAGGAGCATATTCATGCGACTTAATTAGCTTGTTCTCGTGCATTTATGTTGTGTTTACTTAGTTATTTTAGTGTTTAAGGCCACTTTTGTGTATTTTCAGATTATAAGGCCAAAGTGTGCAAGAAGATGCAAATTGGAGTCTTTTGGAGCGAAAGAGGAATGAATGAGTTGAAGACTTGAAGAAACGACGAATTCCTACTCCAACGATGAATTCCTACCAAAACGAGGAACCCTACTCAAACAAGGATTCCTACTTGAAGTAGGAAAGTTAACCCTAAGTTTCCCGTTTTGGTAACCTTTCCTAATCTTAAACGTCCGTATTTTCTAGCCACTTTGAAGTCCTTGTAGGCGCTTTAGGACACAAAACGAAGGCCCTAGCCCATTTTATAGCCATTGCTGTGCCCTTTACCCTAATTCCCCTCCCTTGCCGTGCAAGGGGGGGTAGATTTGTCTCATTTCATGCATTAAACCCTAACCCTAAAACCCTAATCATCCTAATTACATGCAGCCGCACCCTATTCACTATCATTCTTTCAATTTTCAGCCATCATCCCTTTTTCCCATTCAAACCGTAGCCACCATCACATATTATCTCCATCATCCGTGCATTTCCCTTCCATTCCAGCCTTCTCCCATCACTGCCGCAGCCATCTCCACCACTTCCCACACCATCCTACACCTCCCACCACCATTGCCGCACCACCAAACCTCCATAAAACCATCCCCAAACCAGAAAAACATCCAAAACACACCATACACCTCTCTGCCGCAGCAAGGAGAAGAAGAAAGAGGGCTTGAAACGCGTAGAAATTCAAGTGGATTCATTGGGTATTCTAGGTGTAATCAACCCTTTGTGCTTTATGTTTAAATTCAATTGTATTTCTCTTTTTGTGAACATGAGAGGCTAAATCCCCCTAGTTAGCTAGGGGGTGATTCGAAACCATGTTTATGCTTGCAATATGAATTGATTACATTTGGTTGGAATTTCATGAGTTGTGGATTCAATTCGTTTAACTGTTTGATCGATAACTTATTTATGTATGTTTATTGAGAGTGCACGCTTAATTTTCATGCATGAATATGACGCTAGAATATAAGTGAGTTTCACCTAATAGTTATGAACTTATATTCACAAGTAGTGGAGGTTGCTTATAAACAATCGCGTTAAATGAATTCTTGGCACTAGTTTCATGCTCATCATAGTAACGAATGCCTCGTCAACACTTATAGTTTTCATGATGCTTAATGATCTTTAATTGTATCTTTATTGTGCTTTTCACGTAAAGGACTTTTGGAGAATGTTTTGAATTGCGTAACCCATCCAATTCATTAACTTAAGGAGAACTTGACGGTTAATTTAAGCGGACCTAATTAACCCGGGGTGTTGAGTTTCATAATTTATCGAAAGACCAACTGAAAATCAAAGTGTATGCAAGTGTGACATGTGTGGAGAAGAACCTTCTAGCTAGCTTTCATCCATATTTTCATCACATTCATATTTACATTCTGCCTTTAAATTACAATATGTGCATTTAATTTATTTTCGTCAAAACCTCAATCCCCCTTTACTTTAATGTCCAATTTAGTTAGAAAGTGTCTTAGTTTGTGTTTATAAGTGTTTTGATTCAAGTTGTTACACAAATTCGTCCAAATTCTCCAAAGTGCTCAAAACTGCCCAGAAAGTGTTTTTAAGGCAGTTTTGAGTGTTTTGGGGCTGTTTTGAGTCTTTTGATTTGTTTTAGTGTTTTTATTGTGTAGTTTTGCATTCTTTGAGTCTAGTTTAGTGTTTCAAACTTTATTTTACGTTTTTGAGTCAGTTCCAAGTGATTTTGCAATTCATCCTAATCCCCGGTTAAGAACGATCCCTACTTATTCATATACTACAATTGTCACAAGAGGGTTTTAATTTGTGTGCTTACTTAGTTTGCATCAGTTTTTATAAGGAAGAAAGAATCCTAAAGCTTTATTACTTAGTTTAGGAAAAGAATTAACTCCAAATCCTTCAAGAATAGGAAACATAAAGTCAGAATTTAAAGGGAAACGGAAGTAACTTGCGACATTCAATTGTGAGAAGGAGAATGTTATTTATTTCTGAAATTAGGCAAGGACTTTGGAATAGAAAAAGATATGTGAATTATGGCTGAGTTTGATATGAAAAAGGAATGTGTTTGAATGCTTTAGAATAGGAAAGAATGCCCTCCCTTGCACGGCAAGGAAGGGAAATACTAAGGGGATACACGGCAAGGATTTTATGTTGTAGGGAAACTTTGTTTTGTGTCCTAGAATAGATAGAAGTCCTTAATGTTGCTGAAACATGGAGTCTTTAAGGATTAGGAAAGGTTAAACCAAAATAGGAAACCTTGGCTTAACTTTCCTACTTCAAGTAGGAAACCTTCTTTGACTAGGATTCCTCATTTGATTAGGAATCCTCTTGTGATTAGGAATCCTCTTGTGATTAGGAATCCTAACTCCTTTAGGTCTTCAATTTCGTCCATTCCTTTTGCTCCAAACATAAGCTATCCATTCCAAGCCCAATTTTGCTCCAAAATGCACCTTTTTGCTTCCTTAGCCATAAGAACCTAAAAACACACGAAAATGGCTTAAACTACTAAAACAACTATGAATTAACAACATAAATGCACGAAAACAAGCTAAGTAAGTCGCCTAAATATGCTCTTATTAGTAAGGCACATATAATGTTGTCCAATGGTACAATATTGACCATTAATGAGGCACTTTATTCTCTGTGTTCCGAAAGAACGTTGTTGAGTTTCAAGGATATTAGAGATAATAATTATCATGCTGAAACCTATGTAAAAAACGGAGTTGAATCTTCCTATGAATATGGCTAGAAGTGTATTCTAGAGAAGATAGAGCGTACTTCAAGTGGTTTATATACTATGACCATACGCCCTATAGAAAGCCACTATGTGGCCAACTTTACCTCTAGGACTGTGCACAAAATTTCACTTTGGCATGATCGTTTGGGACACCCTGGACGAACAGCGATGCATCATATCCTCAAATCATCACACGGGCATCCATTAACCTGAAGTTTAGGTTCAATTCAAGCAATCGCATGTCAAACCTGCTCCATGGGAAAGCTTATTATTAAGCCTTCTTATGACAAGATTCGTTCAAATCCTCCTGTTTTTTTTACAAATGATTCAGGGGAACATTTGTGGACCGACCCTCTATGCGGAACATTTAGATATTTTATGGTTTTGTTTGACGTTTCCACACATTGGTCACAATGTGCTTGTTGTCCACAAGGAACACTACATTCTCTAAACTGTTGGCTTAAGTTATCAAGCTTAGGGCTCACCACCTTGATTATTCGATCAAATCTATTCAATTGGAAAATGCTGGAGAATTCACATCTAAAATGTTTGATGACTATTGCATGTCGGTTAGGGTTGAAGTTGAACATCCAGTACCTCATATTAACACCTAGAATAGTCTAGCAGAGGCATTCATTAAGCGCTTACAAATGATTGCTCGATCGTTGGTCATAAGTACCAAGTTCCCGATCGTTGCTTGGGGCCATGTAATATTGCACGCAACCATGTTGGTCCATCTGAGGCCTGTTACGACCTAACCATATAACGCCCTTCAGTTGGTTACCAGATACGAACCCGACATATCGCATTTGCGCATTTTTGGTTGTGCAGTCTATGTGCCAATTTTGACACCCTTACGTACAAAAATGGAGCCTCAACAAAAAATAAGAATCTATGTCAGATATGATTCTCATTCAATCATTTGTTACTTAGAACCTTTGACAGGTGATCTATTTACCACTCATTTCGTGGATTGTCATTTCTATGATACAGTGTTCCTGTCGTTAGGGGGAGATAAGAACGTCAACATTCCTAAAAAGTGACGTGAACTATCATAGACGACTCTCACTTTGTCTCATTTGGATCCCCGTATTGCTCAGTCTAAGAATGAAGTGCAACGCTTATTAGACCTTCAAAGTGTAGCTCAGAGCATGCCAAATGCTTTCATCGATCTAGCGTGAGTGACAAGACTTCCTTCCTAGAGGACTAGGACACCACTTTGGCCAATCAATGTACATTAGTGGCTAGCCAATCATTTGCCCTTACACACAAGCGTGGTAGACCACTTGGTTCAAAAGATTCACATCCCCGAAAGAGGAAACCCACGACACAGGCCCTTAAAGAGTCTACCATGAATCCACTGTTGCCTACTCATTCTATCCAACTCATGAGGAAATTCTAGATTACGGAAGCATCTTTGAGGAGACGAATCCACCTCCTGAGAATAGTGAGATTTCAGTCCATTATGCCAGCTTGGATGATGTTTGGTGTAGAAATGAGATGATCATCAATGATGCATTAACATATGCAGTAGCTACCGAGATCATGTTGAGCGATGACATTAAACACCATTTTGTTGATGAATGTCGACGTAGAACTGATTGGTTAAACTAGAAACAAGCAATCCAAGTCGAACTCGATTCTCTTGCGAAACGTAAGATGTTTGAACCTGTAGCTCCTACTCCTCCACATGTGGAGCCCGTTGGCTAAAAGTGCGTTTTCGTTCAGAAGTGTAATGAGAAGAATGAAATTGTGTGTTACAAAGCTTGTCTTGTTGTGCAAGGCTTCTCACAACGCCTTTGGATTAACTAGGACAAAACTTATTCACCCATTATGGATGTGATAGCTTTTTGCTGCCTTATCAGCTTTTCGCTGCCTTATCAGTTTGGTAGTTTCTGAAAAACTGAGTATGCAGCTGATGGATATAGTAACTGCATATCTTTGTTGGGATCTTGATACAGAAATTTATATGAAAGTTCCCGAATGACTTACATTAACTGGATCAAATATTTCCAAACCCTGGAACATGCTCTCAATTCGGCTAAGGCATTCACTATACGGTTTGAAGCAATTCGAAAGAATGTGGTATAACCGTCTAAGTAAGTATTTGACTAGTCAGGGATATGTGAACAACGAACTATGCCCTCGTGTGTTCATTAAGAAGTCACATTCCGGTTTTGTGATTGTTGCAGTATATGTTGATGACATGAATCCCATTAGAACTCCTAAAGAGCTTGTGATAACTACCACGCATCTGAAGTCGGAATTTGAGATGAAAGATTTACGAAAGACTTGATACTGTCTTGATCTTAAGACACCGTTTGGATGGAATCTTAGTACATCAATTAAACTACAACCAGAAGGTGTTGCACTGCTTTAACAAGGATAAAGCAAAGCCTTCGAGTACTCATATGGTTGTTCAATCGTTAGATGCAAAATGAGATCCCTTCCGTCCGAAGGAAGATGATGAAGAGATTTTGGAGCTTGAAGTTCCTTATCTAAGTGCGATGGCGCTTTATTGTACTTAGCTCAATGCACTAGACCCGACATCTCCTTCGTTGTTAGTCTTTTGGAAAGATACAGTAATGCACCAACATGCAGACACTGGACTGGTGTTAAAGACATCTTCCGCTACCTTAAAGGTACCACGAATTTGGGCTTATTCTATCCCTACAAATCCTCGAGTGATGTCGCACCCCCTTATCTCGAGTCAATTCTCGCCTTGTTGGTTATGCCAATACAAGATACTTATATGATCCGCACAAGGCACGTTCTCAAACAGGTTATGTCTTTACCAATTGAGGCATTACAATCTCTTGGAGGTTAACTGAACAGACCTTAGTTGCCATTTCGTCTAACCATGCTAAAATTCTCGCCCTACACGAAGTAACTTAGGAATGCTTCTGGCTGAGAGCAGTTGTGGGCCATATTTGAAGCTCATGTGATATTTACTCCATCATTGACATCCCGACGATGATCTATGAAAACAACACAACATGCATCAAACAACTTAAGAAAGGTTACATCAAAGGAGACAACACCAAGCACATTGTGCTGAAGTTTTTCTTCTCACATCAACAACAAGAGCATCAGAAGATTGAAGTCACACAAATCTGTTCACAAGACAATTTAGCCGACCTCTTCACTAAATCACTACTGAAGGCGACGTTTCAGAAGCTTGTTCAAGGAATTGGTATGCGTAAACTTTCTGAGTTGTAACATTTTTAGTTCTCTTTGGAATTGTCTCAAATTCATGGGGAGTATCCGGAAGTATACTTGCTTGATCTTAATATAGTCTTTTTCCCTACGATTAGGAGCATTTTTCCCATTTGGTTTTTGCTACCTAACGAGGTTTTGACAAGGCACCCACCTTGGGTTGATCATATCCCTGATGGCGTCCAGTAGACATTTCATTTGACTTTGAATTACTCATGCATTTTTCCTTAGACTATGGATTTTGTCCCTACTCAGGTTTTTACCATAGCCTTAGGGTTCTTTGTGAGACTTAGTTCCTTATGCAAGTTCCTACCTTATTGAGACTATTGTGTTCCTAGATCAGTGTCGACGAATCGACTTCCTCAACTACTACATGATGCCGAATCTACTTAAGTATTTACACACTCAATGGGGAGTGTTATAAACTTCTTATTTAAGTGTGATTGTGTAAATCTTAGATTAGATTTTATTCTAGTTATTCTTCCTTATTAGGACTTGTATTCCTTGGAGGAGAAGGATTTCTTCTCTCCCTTATTACTATAAATAAAGGCATTGCGTAAGGGGAATAACACATCCTCTACACAACCCTATAAACACATCTCTCTCTATATATTTTCTATATGCCGCCAACCCCCTCTCCCTGTCAGTTAAATATAAGCCACAACACAAAGTAGATTTTTTCTTTATTTTAAAAGTGAAGGTTTAATGCCACTTAGTACTACGGTCTAATGATATTATTCTTCACTTGTAAGTGAGAGATGTTTGGTTTGATTCTCACCAAAAGCAAATTTGAATCACATTATTGTTAGCCTATTGTGAGGCTTACCCCACTTCTCTACTCTCTTAGTGTAAATGGAATCGTTTGTTCTAAAAAAAAAAAATTGAAGGTTTAATGTTAAGGTTTTGTTTTAATCAAATGTTAAAGGTTATTAATTTTATGTCATATAAATATAATAAAATATTAGAGTTAGTGGTGTTTTGTAATGAGACTTGGAAGTTAGAAGTTGGAATAGAAAAGAATATTTGAGTTCGTTGTACTCTTGACCAATGCTTGTTAGCAATTTAATATTATTATTATAATATTAAATTTATTGAATGAAAATTAAAAGTGATGTCTTTTAGTCGAAATATGTATTTCTCTAAACAATGAAGAGTTGCAATTTTTCATGATTCATGAATAGTTACATGCTTTAAAAAAAAAAGCATCTTTATTTCTTTATCTCATCCATCTGGCCTTTAGGAGTGGCGTTATATCCGGATCTACCTCCAAATTCACAGCATTGCTATCGCTCCCTGAGTTACGGTGTTCAGTACTCAAAGTTGCACTCCATAATAGACAACTAACCTAAGCATAAAGCTACACGTTCACTAGGTTGCCAATCGCCATTTCTTGTGTGACCTTTCTTTACCATTTGAGCCATTTGATGCAAGGTTTTCTTTTCCAATAATGTGAGTTGTAACAAAACCTTGTCATTTATATATTGAGAAAACTTAATGGAATTATAATATTAATGGACTTACAATATGTGTTTTAGTCATGATAAAACACCTAATGCACAAAATCAAGAGGATGAGTTGGTTGCAAACTCTTCTCATCGTGACATAACTGCTACCACGATGGGTGGAGCAGTTATGAATTTATGCGATTAAAACTGCTGCATGGTCTCTCTTCTGGGACACCAGTTCAATAGATACATCCCCCATCGTTTGTAGAACGTATTCGAGTCCCACAGAAGAGAAGAACACAACCTTCATTCCCCATAAGTTTCTGCAGTAAACTCTCCACTGCAAACCCTAGTTTTATCAACATTATCGTTGCTTACCTTCTTATCATTATGGCAAACTCTGCACGTAAGTGTTGTGTGTTCTTATTAGTTTATACTAGTGTGATTATACTAATTCATCGTATTAGCATGTAGTCCAAATATTCAGTTGATTAAATTTCAGTTCCACATATAAAGGTTTACATGTGGTATTAGTGCCAGTCAACTTAATTTTTGGACTCATTTATGATCAAATGTATACTTCTGCAATTCTTTTCCGCTGCATAATTTGATGATATCATCTGGCTTAAGTTATGTTTGTGATATAAACAAATTTCCATCATGTTGTGTTCAATTTTTTTTTATTTTTTTTAAATTTATTTTGGGACTTTCCTGACTATCAAATATATAATCATACTAGCTGCACGTTTTTATTCCAACAAATTGTCATATTATTAAGAGATACAATGGTATTGTTCAATGATTTCATGAAATATTTAGTAGAGATCACCAAAGTGGTTAGACTACTATTTTGATTTCATGAGTTCCAATAAAGACGAACAGTAAGCAATTTGTATGCACTAACAAGTAAAGTATTTTCCAAAGAAACTATTTACTGGGATTAGCTATAAGTTGATGTATAGTGTGTTATGAAACCAGAGACATAATATTCTTATTCTTGTCCAATGACGTTACTTTACATGTACTTTGGTGGTTATACTTGGCTTGCAAATCTGTAAGATTCATACTTTTGATTATATGGACAATCTCTTGCTCAAAAGTGTGGTTGGATCCATAGTTTTTGAGTGACATTGAACTTCATTTTTCATTCATTAGTCACAACTTAATGAATCTTTACATACCTTAATGGCAGGTTTTAACATGCTCAATCTTATGAACATTGAGAAGTTAAATGGCAACAACTTTAAGACTTGGAAGCAACAGACTGCACCTTTTGAATTATGGACAGGTAGAAGACCAAGTCTTGCACACTTGCACAGCTGGGGATGCAAATATGAAGCACGATTGTATAATCCAATGGAGAAAAAGTTAGATCTCAGAACTACAAGTTGTTATTTTGTAGGCTATCCTGAGAAATCCAAGGGCTTTAGGTTTTATTGCCCACACTCTCACACAAGATTGGTTGAAACCAATAATGCCAAGGTTGTGGAAGATTCTGGTTTATATAATTCTCACTAGGCTCTTCCAATCTTACAGAAATTATACCTTCCACCACTGAATTGAGAAAATCACAGAGAATAAGAAAACCTGCATTATCTAGTGATCATGTGACTTATCTCAATGAAGTGGAGTATGATATAGGTGATGATGATGACCCTACAACTTTTATTGAAGTTATGCACAGTTCATAGGCTACATTATGGTATGCTGTAATGGAAGAAGAATTGAACTCGATGGCACAAAATGGTGTTTGGAGTTTGATTGAGGGAACTAGTGACATGAAACCAATTAGGAATAAGTAGGTGTTCAAGACTAAGAGAGACTCCAAGGCAACAATGAACGACACAAGGCTCGATTAGTAGCTAAGGGGTTTACATAGAAAGAAGGGTTGGATTGCACAGAGACTTTTTCTCCAGTTTCAACCAAGGATTCCTTTAGGATCATCATTACCCTCACAACTTATTTCAATCTTGAGCTGCATCAAATGGATGTGAAGACTGCTTTCTTAAATGGCAGTCTTGATGAAATAATTTACATGAAACAGTCTCAAGGATTCATTGAAAGAGGGAATGAAGGTTTTGTATGCAAGCTTAATAAGTCTATATATGGACTTAAACAAACGTCTAGGCAATAGTACAAAAAGTTTGATCAGGTGGTAACTTCATTTGGTTTCAGTGAGAACAAAATTGATAGCCGCATATATTTGAAGACAACAAGATCAGGGTTCATCTTCATGGTATTGTATGTTGATGACATACTCTTAACAAGTTCCAATGTTCAACTCCTTATTGAAACGAAGAGCATGCTTTCAACCAGCTTTGACATGAAGAATTTAGGTGAGGCACGCTTTGTTTTAGGGATTGAAATTGTGAGAAATCGATCCAAAGGCACCATAGGTCTTTCACAGAAAAACTACATTAACAAAGTACTTAAGAGGTTCAACATGTCCAATTGTAGTAGTGGAGATGTCCCTATAGCTAAAGGTGATAAACTTTCTTTGGCTCAGTGTTTAGTGACAGACTTGAAGTGGAAGACATGAAGAATAAATCTTATGCCTCACTTGTAAGCAGTGTAATGTATGCAAAGGTATACACTAGGCTAGATTTGGCTTTTGCATTGAGTGTACTTGGAAGGATTCAATCAAATCCTGGTGTGGCTCATTGGAATGCAGGTAAGAAAGTTCTGAGATATTTGAAGAAAACTCGAGAGTATGTGCTAGGGTTTCATCATGTAGAGAATTTGGAAGTGGTGTGTTAAACTGAAGTTGATTTGGGAGGTTGTGTGGATGACAGAATGTCAACCAGTGGTTATGTATTTATCATGTGTGAAGGTGCAATCTCATGGAGAAGTAAGAAGCAAACTACACGAGCTGTCTCAACAATGGAATCATAATACAATGGTTGTTTTGAAGCAATGAAACAAAGTAACTAGTTGAGAAACTTAATTCATGAGCTGTCTCAACAATGGAATCATAATACAATGGCTGTGACAATGCAGTAGCAGCCTTTTTTGCCAAGAATAACAGGAGATCAAAGGCTTCAAGGTTAATGGATATCAAGTATTTGAAGGTACAAGATAAAGTAAGGGAGAAAATGATCGAGATAGAGCATTTTGGCACTTACAACATGATTGCAGACCCTTTAACAAAGGCTCTACATGTAACAGCTTTCTAAAGACATGTCACGAGCATGGGTTTACAAGCATGTCTTGATTATGTTTAAATGTGGGAGTAAGGTATGGTATTTTACTCATAACGGTGAATTCATAATTATGAAGTAATTGTGTTTGGTATAGCTGCAAACATCTCTTACAATATGCATATTTTGTTATTTGATGATACTTATGAAATATTTGGTAATGCATAACTACTAAAGGATACAAAAATGTATTAAAGGAGACCAATCATATGCGGGAGGATAGCTAGTACCATTGGATGTAAAAGTCATTATGAAATTTGTATATATAAGTCAGTGATCACCATGTTTTCTGAACATAATTTGCATATGGTTTTAATTACACTCATGTGGGAGAATGTATTCCGATAATGTCAACTGTAACAAAACCATGTTATTTATATATTGAGAAAACTTAATGGACTTACAATATGTGTTTTAGTCATGATAAAACACCTAAAGGGAAATCACTTACGCACAAAATCAAGAGGATGAGTTGGTTGCAAACTCTCCTCATCGTGACATAACTGCTACCACGGTGGAGCAATTATGACTTTATGCAATTAAAACTGTTGCATGGTCTCTCTAATCGGACGCCAGTTCAATATATATATCCCCCATCGTTTGTAGAATGTATTCGAGTCCCACAGAAGAGAAGAACACACCCTTCATTCCCCATAAGTTTCTGCTGTAAACTCACCACTGCAAACCCTAGTTTTATCAGCATTACCATTGCTTGCTTTCTGATCATTATGGCAAACTCTACAAGTAAGTGTTGTGTGTTCTTATAAGTTTATATTGGTGTGATTATACTAATCCATCATATTAGCATGTAATCCAAATGATTCTATTGATTAAATTTCAGTTCGACATATAAAAGTTTACATTTGAACCATTTGACAGGATAGAAGAAACTTTGGTGGTGAGAATGAAAAAAATGATTTTGTGTATTATCAACAAATGAATGAGTACGTACAAAGTTTGCGATGAGTTTTATGTTGGAGTTTCTTTGGATTAGTTTATATTATTATTTTTACCATTGGTTCAAACTTGAGCAGTTATGATAAGAT